>NW_023396590.1:0-146032 GCF_011125445.2 Fundulus heteroclitus
GTGACACTTTTCCTTCTGAAACATACACCTACTATGAGCCTTAAACAAGAAACCTGCGTGGGCCCGGGGCATCGTGCCTCGAGCATTGAGAATTGCCTCTCTAAAACCACCCTAAAACTTTTCTCAGTCATCTCCCAATGCTAGTACTAAACCATGATGTGTCTCATCAACTTTCTGGCCACAAGCATCATGTGGGGGACAGCTGTTTCCAACTCTTTAGTCAGAGTCGTTTGCATGAAAGACATCACAACAACATGGAGAAGAGCTAACACGGTCCAAAAAAACGGTCATTAACTTAACCTTTTTCACTTTCTGCCGTGATTAATGGACAAGAAGAGCATAGCAATAAAAACAACATAGAAAACTATTTCAGTTTTCCCCGCCGGAAAAAGCAGCAGCCTCGCTCCTGCTTGAGCGGAATCACAGCGGCTGAAGATGGAGAGAAGGATGCAAGGTTTCAGTGGAGTGACAACAGAACGCCTTGGTAGAAAACACGATAGGGGTAAAAAAGAAAAAGGAGAAGACTGCATTGGCCGGGAATCGAACCCGGGCCTCCCGCGTGGCAGGCGAGAATTCTACCACTGAACACCAATGCCAGCGGTTGCTTCCAATGCGGGAGACGGGGTTCGATTCCCCGACGGGGAGTGATACTTTTCCTTCTGAAACATACACCTACTATGAGCCTTTACTTAAACAAGAAGCCTGCGTTGACCGGCATCATGCCTCGAGAATTGAGAGTTGACTCTCTAAAACCACCCTAAAACTTTTCTCAGTCATCTCCAATGCCAGTACTAAACCATTATGGGTGTGATGAACCTAGGGCTGGACGATAATTCAATAACAATATATATCGATCGATAGACGTTTGGCGCGATAGGAAAAAAATAGGGTTGATAAAAGTTTGACAGAAACAGTTTTCCTTCCTTCCTTTCGGCCTATCATATTAGTTCACTACTTCCTCTCGACCAATCGTAATCACGGACCCAGGCACAACGTCACAAAGCGCCACCCTCTCAAACCACAACACAGAGCACGTGAATATGTCGCAGGCAAGTAACGGCGGAGGGAAACGGTCCCAAAACGGGGTTTTACTAGTTCGCCAGTCTGACAGAAATAAACCAAAGTGATTTGTAAAATTTGCAAGGAACCGGTAAAAACAAAGTCTGGTAACGCAACCAACTTGTTTCATCACGTAAGCCGCTCACACGCGCTGCAGCGCGAGCTGTGCAGCCCCGCGCGACTCCGCGGAAATGCTGCTGTTGTCGGCAGTTGAAAAACCTGGCTTCAAACAATTATTCGTCACTCTTGATTCGCGATATAAATTTCCGGAATGCAAGTTTTTCTCTAACAGCGCTCCCTAAATTGTGCAACGAGTGCCGGGAACCAGTGCAAATGAGCTGAAATCTGTGTCCTTACACGCCACAACCTCGGACCTCAGCCCTGCGTCAGCCTCTCAATTATGAAACCTGAGAAGTAACTAGTGTACTATTCCCACCTAAATAGGCTATTTTATTTATTTATTTGGTATTTTGGTCATTTTACTGGTCACTTTAGTTTATTCCTTGTCATTATTTAATAGCATACCTCAGGTTTCTTAAGTTATTTTTCTTAAAAAAAAACTGTTATGGTTAAAAAAGTTGATTAATTAAAGATGTAATTAGAATTCCGTGTTTGCGTTCTTTATTAAAATAAAATCATTTAGCAATATCATAAAATCTCCAGGCGTAGCTGCACATAAAATATGGTTTTAAATATTTTCAATAATTATTGATATCGATCAATATGCATTTTATTTATCGATAAGCTTTTTTCTATATCGTCCAGCCCTAGATGAACCTTCTGGCCACAAGCATCATTTGGGGGACAGCTGTTTCCAACTCTTTAGTCAGAGTTGTTTGCATGACAGACATCACAACAAGTGATACTTTTCCTTCTGAAACATACACCTACTATGAGCCTTTACTTAAACAAGAAGCCTGCGTTGGCCAGGCATCATTCCTCGAGAATTGAGAATTGACTCTCTAAACCACCCTAAAACTTTTCTCAGTCATCTCCAATGCTAGTACTAAACCATTATGGGTGTGATCAACTTTCTGGCCACAAGCATCATTTGGGAGACAGCTGTTTCCAACTCTTTTCGTTTGCATGAAAGACATCACAACAACATGGAGAAGAGCTAACACGGTCCAAAAAACGGTCATTAACTTAACCTTTTTCACCTTCTGCCGTAATTAATGACGAGAAGCGCATAGCAATAAAAACAACATAGAAAACTATTTCAGTTTTCCCCGCCGGAAAAAGCAGCAGCCTCGCTTCTGCTTGAGCGGAATCACAGCGGCTGAAGATGGAGAGAAGGATGCAAGGTTTCAGTGGAGTGACAGCAGAAAGCCTTGGTAGAAAACACGATTAGGGGTAAAAAAGAAACAGACTGCATTGGCCGGGAATCGGACCCGGGCCTCCCGCGTGGCAGGCGAGAATACTACCACTGAACCACCAATGCCAGCTTCCCGGGACCCTCCCTGGGCTCCGGCATTCCTGACCAGCAATCTACGTGTCCCCCAGTTTACGCAATTCCTATTTAGGTGCCTCTCTGCCAAGCCCAACCCTGGGTTCCAGGATCCCGGGTTCAGCGCTTAATTCCCCTCTCTTTAGCTCCAATCTGAGCTCCGCTCTCTTCGGGACTACCTGCCGGTGGCCCCCCTGGATGCCGCGTTGTCGTCTGGTGTCCATGCTGGCGCCGCTCAAGCCATCCAGTGGCATCTGCTTCTCCTCGTTAGTATAGTGGTGAGTATCCCCGCCTGTCACGCGGGAGACCGGGGTTCGATTCCCCGACGGGGAGTGACACTTTTCCTTCTGAAACATACACCTACTATGAGCCTTAAACAAGAAACCTGCGTGGGCCGGGCATCGTGCCTCGAGCATTGAGAATTGCCTCTCTAAACCACCCTAAAACTTTTCTCAGTCATCTCCAATGCTAGTACTAAACCATGATGTGTCTCATCAACTTTCTGGCCACAAGCATCATGTGGGGGACAGCTGTTTCCAACTCTTTAGTCAGAGTCGTTTGCATGAAAGACATCACAACAACATGGAGAAGAGCTAACACGGTCCAAAAAACGGTCATTAACTTAACCTTTTTCACTTTCTGCCGTGATTAATGACAAGAAGAGCATAGCAATAAAAACAACATAGAAAACTATTTCAGTTTTCCCCGCCGGAAAAAGCAGCAGCCTCGCTCCTGCTTGAGCGGAATCACAGCGGCTGAAGATGGAGAGAAGGATGCAAGGTTTCAGTGGAGTGACAACAGAAAGCCTTGGTAGAAAACACGATTAGGGGTAAAAAAGAAAAAGGAGAAGACTGCATTGGCCGGGAATCGAACCCGGGCCTCCCGCGTGGCAGGCGAGAATTCTACCACTGAACCACCAATGCCAGCGGTGCTTCCAATGCGGGAGACCGGGGTTCGATTCCCCGACGGGGAGTGATACTTTTCCTTCTGAAACATACACCTACTATGAGCCTTTACTTAAACAAGAAGCCTGCGTTGACCGGGCATCATGCCTCGAGAATTGAGAGTTGACTCTCTAAACCACCCTAAAACTTTTCTCAGTCATCTCCAATGCCAGTACTAAACCATTATGGGTGTGATGAACCTAGGGCTGGACGATAATTCAATAACAATATATATCGATCGATAGACGTTTGGCGCGATAGGAAAAAATAGGGTTGATAAAAGTTTGACAGAAACAGTTTTCCTTCCTTCCTTTCGGCCTATCATATTAGTTCACTACTTCCTCTCGACCAATCGTAATCACGGACCCAGGCACAACGTCACAAAGCGCCACCCTCTCAAACCACAACACAGAGCACGTGAATATGTCGCAGCAAGTAACGGCGGAGGAAACGGTCCCAAAACGGGGTTTTACTAGTTCGCCAGTCTGACAGAAATAAACCAAAGTGATTTGTAAAATTTGCAAGGAACCGGTAAAAACAAAGTCTGGTAACGCAACCAACTTGTTTCATCACGTAAGCCGCTCACACGCGCTGCAGCGCGAGCTGTGCAGCCCCGCGCGACTCCGCGGAAATGCTGCTGTTGTCGGCAGTTGAAAAACCTGGCTTCAAACAATTATTCGTCACTCTTGATTCGCGATATAAATTTCCGGAATGCAAGTTTTTCTCTAACAGCGCTCCCTAAATTGTGCAACGAGTGCCGGGAACCAGTGCAAAATGAGCTGAAATCTGTGTCCTTACACGCCACAACCTCGGACCTCAGCCCTGCGTCAGCCTCTCAATTATGAAACCTGAGAAGTAACTAGTGTACTATTCCCACCTAAATAGGCTATTTTATTTATTTATTTGGTATTTTGGTCATTTTACTGGTCACTTTAGTTTATTCCTTGTCATTATTTAATAGCATACCTCAGGTTTCTTAAGTTATTTTTCTTAAAAAAAAACTGTTATGGTTAAAAAAGTTGATTAATTAAAGATGTAATTAGAATTCCGTGTTTGCGTTCTTTATTAAAATAAAATCATTTAGCAATATCATAAAATCTCCAGGCGTAGCTGCACATAAAATATGGTTTTAAATATTTTCAATAATTATTGATATCGATCAATATGCATTTTATTTATCGATAAGCTTTTTTTCTATATCGTCCAGCCCTAGATGAACCTTCTGGCCACAAGCATCATTTGGGGGACAGCTGTTTCCAACTCTTTAGTCAGAGTTGTTTGCATGACAGACATCACAACAAGTGATACTTTTCCTTCTGAAACATACACCTACTATGAGCCTTTACTTAAACAAGAAGCCTGCGTTGGCCAGGCATCATTCCTCGAGAATTGAGAATTGACTCTCTAAACCACCCTAAAACTTTTCTCAGTCATCTCCAATGCTAGTACTAAACCATTATGGGTGTGATCAACTTTCTGGCCACAAGCATCATTTGGGAGACAGCTGTTTCCAACTCTTTTCGTTTGCATGAAAGACATCACAACAACATGGAGAAGAGCTAACACGGTCCAAAAAACGGTCATTAACTTAACCTTTTTCACCTTCTGCCGTAATTAATGACGAGAAGCGCATAGCAATAAAAACAACATAGAAAACTATTTCAGTTTTCCCCGCCGGAAAAAGCAGCAGCCTCGCTTCTGCTTGAGCGGAATCACAGCGGCTGAAGATGGAGAGAAGGATGCAAGGTTTCAGTGGAGTGACAGCAGAAAGCCTTGGTAGAAAACACGATTAGGGGTAAAAAAGAAACAGACTGCATTGGCCGGGAATCGGACCCGGGCCTCCCGCGTGGCAGGCGAGAATACTACCACTGAACCACCAATGCCAGCTTCCCGGGACCCTCCCTGGGCTCCGGCATTCCTGACCAGCAATCTACGTGTCCCCCAGTTTACGCAATTCCTATTTAGGTGCCTCTCTGCCAAGCCCAACCCTGGGTTCCAGGATCCCGGGTTCAGCGCTTAATTCCCCTCTCTTTAGCTCCAATCTGAGCTCCGCTCTCTTCGGGACTACCTGCCGGTGGCCCCCCTGGATGCCGCGTTGTCGTCTGGTGTCCATGCTGGCGCCGCTCAAGCCATCCAGTGGCATCTGCTTCTCCTCGTTAGTATAGTGGTGAGTATCCCCGCCTGTCACGCGGGAGACCGGGGTTCGATTCCCCGACGGGGAGTGACACTTTTCCTTCTGAAACATACACCTACTATGAGCCTTAAACAAGAAACCTGCGTGGGCCGGGCATCGTGCCTCGAGCATTGAGAATTGCCTCTCTAAACCACCCTAAAACTTTTCTCAGTCATCTCCAATGCTAGTACTAAACCATGATGTGTCTCATCAACTTTCTGGCCACAAGCATCATGTGGGGGACAGCTGTTTCCAACTCTTTAGTCAGAGTCGTTTGCATGAAAGACATCACAACAACATGGAGAAGAGCTAACACGGTCCAAAAAACGGTCATTAACTTAACCTTTTTCACTTTCTGCCGTGATTAATGACAAGAAGAGCATAGCAATAAAAACAACATAGAAAACTATTTCAGTTTTCCCCGCCGGAAAAAGCAGCAGCCTCGCTCCTGCTTGAGCGGAATCACAGCGGCTGAAGATGGAGAGAAGGATGCAAGGTTTCAGTGGAGTGACAACAGAAAGCCTTGGTAGAAAACACGATTAGGGGTAAAAAAGAAAAAGGAGAAGACTGCATTGGCCGGGAATCGAACCCGGGCCTCCCGCGTGGCAGGCGAGAATTCTACCACTGAACCACCAATGCCAGCGGTGCTTCCAATGCGGGAGACCGGGGTTCGATTCCCCGACGGGGAGTGATACTTTTCCTTCTGAAACATACACCTACTATGAGCCTTTACTTAAACAAGAAGCCTGCGTTGACCGGGCATCATGCCTCGAGAATTGAGAGTTGACTCTCTAAACCACCCTAAAACTTTTCTCAGTCATCTCCAATGCCAGTACTAAACCATTATGGGTGTGATGAACCTAGGGCTGGACGATAATTCAATAACAATATATATCGATCGATAGACGTTTGGCGCGATAGGAAAAAATAGGGTTGATAAAAGTTTGACAGAAACAGTTTTCCTTCCTTCCTTTCGGCCTATCATATTAGTTCACTACTTCCTCTCGACCAATCGTAATCACGGACCCAGGCACAACGTCACAAAGCGCCACCCTCTCAAACCACAACACAGAGCACGTGAATATGTCGCAGCAAGTAACGGCGGAGGAAACGGTCCCAAAACGGGGTTTTACTAGTTCGCCAGTCTGACAGAAATAAACCAAAGTGATTTGTAAAATTTGCAAGGAACCGGTAAAAACAAAGTCTGGTAACGCAACCAACTTGTTTCATCACGTAAGCCGCTCACACGCGCTGCAGCGCGAGCTGTGCAGCCCCGCGCGACTCCGCGGAAATGCTGCTGTTGTCGGCAGTTGAAAAACCTGGCTTCAAACAATTATTCGTCACTCTTGATTCGCGATATAAATTTCCGGAATGCAAGTTTTTCTCTAACAGCGCTCCCTAAATTGTGCAACGAGTGCCGGGAACCAGTGCAAAATGAGCTGAAATCTGTGTCCTTACACGCCACAACCTCGGACCTCAGCCCTGCGTCAGCCTCTCAATTATGAAACCTGAGAAGTAACTAGTGTACTATTCCCACCTAAATAGGCTATTTTATTTATTTATTTGGTATTTTGGTCATTTTACTGGTCACTTTAGTTTATTCCTTGTCATTATTTAATAGCATACCTCAGGTTTCTTAAGTTATTTTTCTTAAAAAAAAACTGTTATGGTTAAAAAAGTTGATTAATTAAAGATGTAATTAGAATTCCGTGTTTGCGTTCTTTATTAAAATAAAATCATTTAGCAATATCATAAAATCTCCAGGCGTAGCTGCACATAAAATATGGTTTTAAATATTTTCAATAATTATTGATATCGATCAATATGCATTTTATTTATCGATAAGCTTTTTTTCTATATCGTCCAGCCCTAGATGAACCTTCTGGCCACAAGCATCATTTGGGGGACAGCTGTTTCCAACTCTTTAGTCAGAGTTGTTTGCATGACAGACATCACAACAAGTGATACTTTTCCTTCTGAAACATACACCTACTATGAGCCTTTACTTAAACAAGAAGCCTGCGTTGGCCAGGCATCATTCCTCGAGAATTGAGAATTGACTCTCTAAACCACCCTAAAACTTTTCTCAGTCATCTCCAATGCTAGTACTAAACCATTATGGGTGTGATCAACTTTCTGGCCACAAGCATCATTTGGGAGACAGCTGTTTCCAACTCTTTTCGTTTGCATGAAAGACATCACAACAACATGGAGAAGAGCTAACACGGTCCAAAAAACGGTCATTAACTTAACCTTTTTCACCTTCTGCCGTAATTAATGACGAGAAGCGCATAGCAATAAAAACAACATAGAAAACTATTTCAGTTTTCCCCGCCGGAAAAAGCAGCAGCCTCGCTTCTGCTTGAGCGGAATCACAGCGGCTGAAGATGGAGAGAAGGATGCAAGGTTTCAGTGGAGTGACAGCAGAAAGCCTTGGTAGAAAACACGATTAGGGGTAAAAAAGAAACAGACTGCATTGGCCGGGAATCGGACCCGGGCCTCCCGCGTGGCAGGCGAGAATACTACCACTGAACCACCAATGCCAGCTTCCCGGGACCCTCCCTGGGCTCCGGCATTCCTGACCAGCAATCTACGTGTCCCCCAGTTTACGCAATTCCTATTTAGGTGCCTCTCTGCCAAGCCCAACCCTGGGTTCCAGGATCCCGGGTTCAGCGCTTAATTCCCCTCTCTTTAGCTCCAATCTGAGCTCCGCTCTCTTCGGGACTACCTGCCGGTGGCCCCCCTGGATGCCGCGTTGTCGTCTGGTGTCCATGCTGGCGCCGCTCAAGCCATCCAGTGGCATCTGCTTCTCCTCGTTAGTATAGTGGTGAGTATCCCCGCCTGTCACGCGGGAGACCGGGGTTCGATTCCCCGACGGGGAGTGACACTTTTCCTTCTGAAACATACACCTACTATGAGCCTTAAACAAGAAACCTGCGTGGGCCGGGCATCGTGCCTCGAGCATTTAGAATTGCCTCTCTAAACCACCCTAAAACTTTTCTCAGTCATCTCCAATGCTAGTACTAAACCATGATGTGTCTCATCAACTTTCTGGCCACAAGCATCATGTGGGGGACAGCTGTTTCCAACTCTTTAGTCAGAGTCGTTTGCATGAAAGACATCACAACAACATGGAGAAGAGCTAACACGGTCCAAAAAACGGTCATTAACTTAACCTTTTTCACTTTCTGCCGTGATTAATGACAAGAAGAGCATAGCAATAAAAACAACATAGAAAACTATTTCAGTTTTCCCCGCCGGAAAAAGCAGCAGCCTCGCTCCTGCTTGAGCGGAATCACAGCGGCTGAAGATGGAGAGAAGGATGCAAGGTTTCAGTGGAGTGACAACAGAAAGCCTTGGTAGAAAACACGATTAGGGGTAAAAAAGAAAAAGGAGAAGACTGCATTGGCCGGGAATCGAACCCGGGCCTCCCGCGTGGCAGGCGAGAATTCTACCACTGAACCACCAATGCCAGCGGTGCTTCCAATGCGGGAGACCGGGGTTCGATTCCCCGACGGGGAGTGATACTTTTCCTTCTGAAACATACACCTACTATGAGCCTTTACTTAAACAAGAAGCCTGCGTTGACCGGGCATCATGCCTCGAGAATTGAGAGTTGACTCTCTAAACCACCCTAAAACTTTTCTCAGTCATCTCCAATGCCAGTACTAAACCATTATGGGTGTGATGAACCTAGGGCTGGACGATAATTCAATAACAATATATATCGATCGATAGACGTTTGGCGCGATAGGAAAAAATAGGGTTGATAAAAGTTTGACAGAAACAGTTTTCCTTCCTTCCTTTCGGCCTATCATATTAGTTCACTACTTCCTCTCGACCAATCGTAATCACGGACCCAGGCACAACGTCACAAAGCGCCACCCTCTCAAACCACAACACAGAGCACGTGAATATGTCGCAGCAAGTAACGGCGGAGGAAACGGTCCCAAAACGGGGTTTTACTAGTTCGCCAGTCTGACAGAAATAAACCAAAGTGATTTGTAAAATTTGCAAGGAACCGGTAAAAACAAAGTCTGGTAACGCAACCAACTTGTTTCATCACGTAAGCCGCTCACACGCGCTGCAGCGCGAGCTGTGCAGCCCCGCGCGACTCCGCGGAAATGCTGCTGTTGTCGGCAGTTGAAAAACCTGGCTTCAAACAATTATTCGTCACTCTTGATTCGCGATATAAATTTCCGGAATGCAAGTTTTTCTCTAACAGCGCTCCCTAAATTGTGCAACGAGTGCCGGGAACCAGTGCAAAATGAGCTGAAATCTGTGTCCTTACACGCCACAACCTCGGACCTCAGCCCTGCGTCAGCCTCTCAATTATGAAACCTGAGAAGTAACTAGTGTACTATTCCCACCTAAATAGGCTATTTTATTTATTTATTTGGTATTTTGGTCATTTTACTGGTCACTTTAGTTTATTCCTTGTCATTATTTAATAGCATACCTCAGGTTTCTTAAGTTATTTTTCTTAAAAAAAAACTGTTATGGTTAAAAAAGTTGATTAATTAAAGATGTAATTAGAATTCCGTGTTTGCGTTCTTTATTAAAATAAAATCATTTAGCAATATCATAAAATCTCCAGGCGTAGCTGCACATAAAATATGGTTTTAAATATTTTCAATAATTATTGATATCGATCAATATGCATTTTATTTATCGATAAGCTTTTTTTCTATATCGTCCAGCCCTAGATGAACCTTCTGGCCACAAGCATCATTTGGGGGACAGCTGTTTCCAACTCTTTAGTCAGAGTTGTTTGCATGACAGACATCACAACAAGTGATACTTTTCCTTCTGAAACATACACCTACTATGAGCCTTTACTTAAACAAGAAGCCTGCGTTGGCCAGGCATCATTCCTCGAGAATTGAGAATTGACTCTCTAAACCACCCTAAAACTTTTCTCAGTCATCTCCAATGCTAGTACTAAACCATTATGGGTGTGATCAACTTTCTGGCCACAAGCATCATTTGGGAGACAGCTGTTTCCAACTCTTTTCGTTTGCATGAAAGACATCACAACAACATGGAGAAGAGCTAACACGGTCCAAAAAACGGTCATTAACTTAACCTTTTTCACCTTCTGCCGTAATTAATGACGAGAAGCGCATAGCAATAAAAACAACATAGAAAACTATTTCAGTTTTCCCCGCCGGAAAAAGCAGCAGCCTCGCTTCTGCTTGAGCGGAATCACAGCGGCTGAAGATGGAGAGAAGGATGCAAGGTTTCAGTGGAGTGACAGCAGAAAGCCTTGGTAGAAAACACGATTAGGGGTAAAAAAGAAACAGACTGCATTGGCCGGGAATCGGACCCGGGCCTCCCGCGTGGCAGGCGAGAATACTACCACTGAACCACCAATGCCAGCTTCCCGGGACCCTCCCTGGGCTCCGGCATTCCTGACCAGCAATCTACGTGTCCCCCAGTTTACGCAATTCCTATTTAGGTGCCTCTCTGCCAAGCCCAACCCTGGGTTCCAGGATCCCGGGTTCAGCGCTTAATTCCCCTCTCTTTAGCTCCAATCTGAGCTCCGCTCTCTTCGGGACTACCTGCCGGTGGCCCCCCTGGATGCCGCGTTGTCGTCTGGTGTCCATGCTGGCGCCGCTCAAGCCATCCAGTGGCATCTGCTTCTCCTCGTTAGTATAGTGGTGAGTATCCCCGCCTGTCACGCGGGAGACCGGGGTTCGATTCCCCGACGGGGAGTGACACTTTTCCTTCTGAAACATACACCTACTATGAGCCTTAAACAAGAAACCTGCGTGGGCCGGGCATCGTGCCTCGAGCATTTAGAATTGCCTCTCTAAACCACCCTAAAACTTTTCTCAGTCATCTCCAATGCTAGTACTAAACCATGATGTGTCTCATCAACTTTCTGGCCACAAGCATCATGTGGGGGACAGCTGTTTCCAACTCTTTAGTCAGAGTCGTTTGCATGAAAGACATCACAACAACATGGAGAAGAGCTAACACGGTCCAAAAAACGGTCATTAACTTAACCTTTTTCACTTTCTGCCGTGATTAATGACAAGAAGAGCATAGCAATAAAAACAACATAGAAAACTATTTCAGTTTTCCCCGCCGGAAAAAGCAGCAGCCTCGCTCCTGCTTGAGCGGAATCACAGCGGCTGAAGATGGAGAGAAGGATGCAAGGTTTCAGTGGAGTGACAACAGAAAGCCTTGGTAGAAAACACGATTAGGGGTAAAAAAGAAAAAGGAGAAGACTGCATTGGCCGGGAATCGAACCCGGGCCTCCCGCGTGGCAGGCGAGAATTCTACCACTGAACCACCAATGCCAGCGGTGCTTCCAATGCGGGAGACCGGGGTTCGATTCCCCGACGGGGAGTGATACTTTTCCTTCTGAAACATACACCTACTATGAGCCTTTACTTAAACAAGAAGCCTGCGTTGACCGGGCATCATGCCTCGAGAATTGAGAGTTGACTCTCTAAACCACCCTAAAACTTTTCTCAGTCATCTCCAATGCCAGTACTAAACCATTATGGGTGTGATGAACCTAGGGCTGGACGATAATTCAATAACAATATATATCGATCGATAGACGTTTGGCGCGATAGGAAAAAATAGGGTTGATAAAAGTTTGACAGAAACAGTTTTCCTTCCTTCCTTTCGGCCTATCATATTAGTTCACTACTTCCTCTCGACCAATCGTAATCACGGACCCAGGCACAACGTCACAAAGCGCCACCCTCTCAAACCACAACACAGAGCACGTGAATATGTCGCAGCAAGTAACGGCGGAGGAAACGGTCCCAAAACGGGGTTTTACTAGTTCGCCAGTCTGACAGAAATAAACCAAAGTGATTTGTAAAATTTGCAAGGAACCGGTAAAAACAAAGTCTGGTAACGCAACCAACTTGTTTCATCACGTAAGCCGCTCACACGCGCTGCAGCGCGAGCTGTGCAGCCCCGCGCGACTCCGCGGAAATGCTGCTGTTGTCGGCAGTTGAAAAACCTGGCTTCAAACAATTATTCGTCACTCTTGATTCGCGATATAAATTTCCGGAATGCAAGTTTTTCTCTAACAGCGCTCCCTAAATTGTGCAACGAGTGCCGGGAACCAGTGCAAAATGAGCTGAAATCTGTGTCCTTACACGCCACAACCTCGGACCTCAGCCCTGCGTCAGCCTCTCAATTATGAAACCTGAGAAGTAACTAGTGTACTATTCCCACCTAAATAGGCTATTTTATTTATTTATTTGGTATTTTGGTCATTTTACTGGTCACTTTAGTTTATTCCTTGTCATTATTTAATAGCATACCTCAGGTTTCTTAAGTTATTTTTCTTAAAAAAAAACTGTTATGGTTAAAAAAGTTGATTAATTAAAGATGTAATTAGAATTCCGTGTTTGCGTTCTTTATTAAAATAAAATCATTTAGCAATATCATAAAATCTCCAGGCGTAGCTGCACATAAAATATGGTTTTAAATATTTTCAATAATTATTGATATCGATCAATATGCATTTTATTTATCGATAAGCTTTTTTTCTATATCGTCCAGCCCTAGATGAACCTTCTGGCCACAAGCATCATTTGGGGGACAGCTGTTTCCAACTCTTTAGTCAGAGTTGTTTGCATGACAGACATCACAACAAGTGATACTTTTCCTTCTGAAACATACACCTACTATGAGCCTTTACTTAAACAAGAAGCCTGCGTTGGCCAGGCATCATTCCTCGAGAATTGAGAATTGACTCTCTAAACCACCCTAAAACTTTTCTCAGTCATCTCCAATGCTAGTACTAAACCATTATGGGTGTGATCAACTTTCTGGCCACAAGCATCATTTGGGAGACAGCTGTTTCCAACTCTTTTCGTTTGCATGAAAGACATCACAACAACATGGAGAAGAGCTAACACGGTCCAAAAAACGGTCATTAACTTAACCTTTTTCACCTTCTGCCGTAATTAATGACGAGAAGCGCATAGCAATAAAAACAACATAGAAAACTATTTCAGTTTTCCCCGCCGGAAAAAGCAGCAGCCTCGCTTCTGCTTGAGCGGAATCACAGCGGCTGAAGATGGAGAGAAGGATGCAAGGTTTCAGTGGAGTGACAGCAGAAAGCCTTGGTAGAAAACACGATTAGGGGTAAAAAAGAAACAGACTGCATTGGCCGGGAATCGGACCCGGGCCTCCCGCGTGGCAGGCGAGAATACTACCACTGAACCACCAATGCCAGCTTCCCGGGACCCTCCCTGGGCTCCGGCATTCCTGACCAGCAATCTACGTGTCCCCCAGTTTACGCAATTCCTATTTAGGTGCCTCTCTGCCAAGCCCAACCCTGGGTTCCAGGATCCCGGGTTCAGCGCTTAATTCCCCTCTCTTTAGCTCCAATCTGAGCTCCGCTCTCTTCGGGACTACCTGCCGGTGGCCCCCCTGGATGCCGCGTTGTCGTCTGGTGTCCATGCTGGCGCCGCTCAAGCCATCCAGTGGCATCTGCTTCTCCTCGTTAGTATAGTGGTGAGTATCCCCGCCTGTCACGCGGGAGACCGGGGTTCGATTCCCCGACGGGGAGTGACACTTTTCCTTCTGAAACATACACCTACTATGAGCCTTAAACAAGAAACCTGCGTGGGCCGGGCATCGTGCCTCGAGCATTTAGAATTGCCTCTCTAAACCACCCTAAAACTTTTCTCAGTCATCTCCAATGCTAGTACTAAACCATGATGTGTCTCATCAACTTTCTGGCCACAAGCATCATGTGGGGGACAGCTGTTTCCAACTCTTTAGTCAGAGTCGTTTGCATGAAAGACATCACAACAACATGGAGAAGAGCTAACGCGGTCCAAAAAACGGTCATTAACTTAACCTTTTTCACTTTCTGCCGTGATTAATGACAAGAAGAGCATAGCAATAAAAACAACATAGAAAACTATTTCAGTTTTCCCCGCCGGAAAAAGCAGCAGCCTCGCTCCTGCTTGAGCGGAATCACAGCGGCTGAAGATGGAGAGAAGGATGCAAGGTTTCAGTGGAGTGACAACAGAAAGCCTTGGTAGAAAACACGATTAGGGGTAAAAAAGAAAAAGGAGAAGACTGCATTGGCCGGGAATCGAACCCGGGCCTCCCGCGTGGCAGGCGAGAATTCTACCACTGAACCACCAATGCCAGCGGTGCTTCCAATGCGGGAGACCGGGGTTCGATTCCCCGACGGGGAGTGATACTTTTCCTTCTGAAACATACACCTACTATGAGCCTTTACTTAAACAAGAAGCCTGCGTTGACCGGGCATCATGCCTCGAGAATTGAGAGTTGACTCTCTAAACCACCCTAAAACTTTTCTCAGTCATCTCCAATGCCAGTACTAAACCATTATGGGTGTGATGAACCTAGGGCTGGACGATAATTCAATAACAATATATATCGATCGATAGACGTTTGGCGCGATAGGAAAAAATAGGGTTGATAAAAGTTTGACAGAAACAGTTTTCCTTCCTTCCTTT
Organism: Fundulus heteroclitus; assembly: GCF_011125445.2. Lineage (NCBI taxonomy): Eukaryota > Metazoa > Chordata > Actinopteri > Cyprinodontiformes > Fundulidae > Fundulus > Fundulus heteroclitus. The sequence goes on from NW_023396590.1 coordinate 15,097, forward strand.
CGGCCTATCATATTAGTTCACTACTTCCTCTCGACCAATCGTAATCACGGACCCAGGCACAACGTCACAAAGCGCCACCCTCTCAAACCACAACACAGAGCACGTGAATATGTCGCAGCAAGTAACGGCGGAGGAAACGGTCCCAAAACGGGGTTTTACTAGTTCGCCAGTCTGACAGAAATAAACCAAAGTGATTTGTAAAATTTGCAAGGAACCGGTAAAAACAAAGTCTGGTAACGCAACCAACTTGTTTCATCACGTAAGCCGCTCACACGCGCTGCAGCGCGAGCTGTGCAGCCCCGCGCGACTCCGCGGAAATGCTGCTGTTGTCGGCAGTTGAAAAACCTGGCTTCAAACAATTATTCGTCACTCTTGATTCGCGATATAAATTTCCGGAATGCAAGTTTTTCTCTAACAGCGCTCCCTAAATTGTGCAACGAGTGCCGGGAACCAGTGCAAAATGAGCTGAAATCTGTGTCCTTACACGCCACAACCTCGGACCTCAGCCCTGCGTCAGCCTCTCAATTATGAAACCTGAGAAGTAACTAGTGTACTATTCCCACCTAAATAGGCTATTTTATTTATTTATTTGGTATTTTGGTCATTTTACTGGTCACTTTAGTTTATTCCTTGTCATTATTTAATAGCATACCTCAGGTTTCTTAAGTTATTTTTCTTAAAAAAAAACTGTTATGGTTAAAAAAGTTGATTAATTAAAGATGTAATTAGAATTCCGTGTTTGCGTTCTTTATTAAAATAAAATCATTTAGCAATATCATAAAATCTCCAGGCGTAGCTGCACATAAAATATGGTTTTAAATATTTTCAATAATTATTGATATCGATCAATATGCATTTTATTTATCGATAAGCTTTTTTTCTATATCGTCCAGCCCTAGATGAACCTTCTGGCCACAAGCATCATTTGGGGGACAGCTGTTTCCAACTCTTTAGTCAGAGTTGTTTGCATGACAGACATCACAACAAGTGATACTTTTCCTTCTGAAACATACACCTACTATGAGCCTTTACTTAAACAAGAAGCCTGCGTTGGCCAGGCATCATTCCTCGAGAATTGAGAATTGACTCTCTAAACCACCCTAAAACTTTTCTCAGTCATCTCCAATGCTAGTACTAAACCATTATGGGTGTGATCAACTTTCTGGCCACAAGCATCATTTGGGAGACAGCTGTTTCCAACTCTTTTCGTTTGCATGAAAGACATCACAACAACATGGAGAAGAGCTAACACGGTCCAAAAAACGGTCATTAACTTAACCTTTTTCACCTTCTGCCGTAATTAATGACGAGAAGCGCATAGCAATAAAAACAACATAGAAAACTATTTCAGTTTTCCCCGCCGGAAAAAAGCAGCAGCCTCGCTTCTGCTTGAGCGGAATCACAGCGGCTGAAGATGGAGAGAAGGATGCAAGGTTTCAGTGGAGTGACAGCAGAAAGCCTTGGTAGAAAACACGATTAGGGGTAAAAAAGAAACAGACTGCATTGGCCGGGAATCGGACCCGGGCCTCCCGCGTGGCAGGCGAGAATACTACCACTGAACCACCAATGCCAGCTTCCCGGGACCCTCCCTGGGCTCCGGCATTCCTGACCAGCAATCTACGTGTCCCCCAGTTTACGCAATTCCTATTTAGGTGCCTCTCTGCCAAGCCCAACCCTGGGTTCCAGGATCCCGGGTTCAGCGCTTAATTCCCCTCTCTTTAGCTCCAATCTGAGCTCCGCTCTCTTCGGGACTACCTGCCGGTGGCCCCCCTGGATGCCGCGTTGTCGTCTGGTGTCCATGCTGGCGCCGCTCAAGCCATCCAGTGGCATCTGCTTCTCCTCGTTAGTATAGTGGTGAGTATCCCCGCCTGTCACGCGGGAGACCGGGGTTCGATTCCCCGACGGGGAGTGACACTTTTCCTTCTGAAACATACACCTACTATGAGCCTTAAACAAGAAACCTGCGTGGGCCGGGCATCGTGCCTCGAGCATTTAGAATTGCCTCTCTAAACCACCCTAAAACTTTTCTCAGTCATCTCCAATGCTAGTACTAAACCATGATGTGTCTCATCAACTTTCTGGCCACAAGCATCATGTGGGGGACAGCTGTTTCCAACTCTTTAGTCAGAGTCGTTTGCATGAAAGACATCACAACAACATGGAGAAGAGCTAACACGGTCCAAAAAACGGTCATTAACTTAACCTTTTTCACTTTCTGCCGTGATTAATGACAAGAAGAGCATAGCAATAAAAACAACATAGAAAACTATTTCAGTTTTCCCCGCCGGAAAAAGCAGCAGCCTCGCTCCTGCTTGAGCGGAATCACAGCGGCTGAAGATGGAGAGAAGGATGCAAGGTTTCAGTGGAGTGACAACAGAAAGCCTTGGTAGAAAACACGATTAGGGGTAAAAAAGAAAAAGGAGAAGACTGCATTGGCCGGGAATCGAACCCGGGCCTCCCGCGTGGCAGGCGAGAATTCTACCACTGAACCACCAATGCCAGCGGTGCTTCCAATGCGGGAGACCGGGGTTCGATTCCCCGACGGGGAATGATACTTTTCCTTCTGAAACATACACCTACTATGAGCCTTAAACAAGAAACCTGCGTGGGCCGGGCATCGTGCCTCGAGCATTTAGAATTGCCTCTCTAAACCACCCTAAAACTTTTCTCAGTCATCTCCAATGCTAGTACTAAACCATGATGTGTCTCATCAACTTTCTGGCCACAAGCATCATGTGGGGGACAGCTGTTTCCAACTCTTTAGTCAGAGTCGTTTGCATGAAAGACATCACAACAACATGGAGAAGAGCTAACACGGTCCAAAAAACGGTCATTAACTTAACCTTTTTCACTTTCTGCCGTGATTAATGACAAGAAGAGCATAGCAATAAAAACAACATAGAAAACTATTTCAGTTTTCCCCGCCGGAAAAAGCAGCAGCCTCGCTCCTGCTTGAGCGGAATCACAGCGGCTGAAGATGGAGAGAAGGATGCAAGGTTTCAGTGGAGTGACAACAGAAAGCCTTGGTAGAAAACACGATTAGGGGTAAAAAAGAAAAAGGAGAAGACTGCATTGGCCGGGAATCGAACCCGGGCCTCCCGCGTGGCAGGCGAGAATTCTACCACTGAACCACCAATGCCAGCGGTGCTTCCAATGCGGGAGACCGGGGTTCGATTCCCCGACGGGGAGTGATACTTTTCCTTCTGAAACATACACCTACTATGAGCCTTTACTTAAACAAGAAGCCTGCGTTGACCGGGCATCATGCCTCGAGAATTGAGAGTTGACTCTCTAAACCACCCTAAAACTTTTCTCAGTCATCTCCAATGCTAGTACTAAACCATTATGGGTGTGATCAAGAAACTCTTCTAAAAAAAATCCATATCGCTATCAGATGATGATAGCTCCACGGAGCTCCCATCACTGTCACTAAGTACTTCATCACTCTCTGCTTCGTACAGAACACCAGTCGTCACCATGTTGGAAAATAGTGCGCCGTGACAAACAGAGCGTTGAAACTTGCTCAACTGCGGGTCCGCCGAGTGACGTCAAAAAATGGGAGGTGACAGTACTATTCTTGACCAAGATGGATTCTTCCACATAAACATGATTAAATGAAAATTATTCATAATTAAAAAAACGTATAATTTTTTGCACAGTATGTATTAGTTTTATATTTAAAGTACTTTCAGCAGTTTGAATTCTGATTTTGACCGGACTTCTCCTTTAAGGATTTCAAGTTTCAGAAAAACACAGTATGTAACAAAAGAATTGCGCACTCCCCGTCGGGGAATCGAACCCCGGTCTCCCGCGTGACAGGCGGGGATACTCACCACTATACTAACGAGGAGATGGAAAGTTTTCACACCGTGAACAAGAAACACTGTTGTCTGAAAGCCAGTGGACATCCCATTGCTATTATCTGAAAGCCAGAGGACAGCCAAAGCGAGCTTCTAGGCAGGAAAAGCACTGGAAGTTGGAATGTATTCACTGTCATCTCCACTCAACAGACCAAGGCAGGGAAACAGACCGGTATTATGCAATGCTGCCGGTGGCAATTCATGTGAGCATTGGTGGTTCAGTGGTAGAATTCTCGCCTGCCACGCGGGAGGCCCGGGTTCGATTCCCGGCCAATGCAACACTTGTTTTTTTTCCCAGCCAAGAAATACCTTAATTTGCATTTTCTCTAGCGAGCCCCTCCCCCACTTCACCATGTGCTGAAGTCTGTCTCTTGTCCTCCTTCCTCGTTGCTTATGTATAGTGTTGCTTGTGTATAATGCCATAATAACTACATTTATACAGTTGACAAGCCTGTATTAAAGTGTGATGGGTTTTTTTGTGGGGCTTCTTTTGGAATTGTTTTTATAATGCTGGGTGCTTGTTTTTGTCACCAGATCTGGCAAAGCTGATTTTAAGAACCTGTCCAGATAGGATTTGTAATACAAGAATAAAATTGAAGGACAAAATGTAAACACAAGAAGAAAAACGCTAATCTAAGGGTAATCTAGAAGGAAAAAAAGAAAACAGATGATGCATTGGCCGGGAATCGAACCCGGGCCTCCCGCGTGGCAGGCGAGAATTCTACCACTGAACCACCAATGCACAGGATGTGTGATATTCAGTTGCCTTTTTGTTCAATGTGACACCAGTGCGTCCGAGAACAAGAACAGGAAAATCAAGCGCCCAACGTGGGGCTCGAACCCACGACCCTGAGATTAAGAGTCTCATGCTCTACCGACTGAGCTAGCCGGGCTACTATAGAGCCATTGGACACCTTTTTTTTTTTTTTTCTTCAAAAAACAAAAACTGAAAAGACCACATCACGAAGTTGCCGTGAGATCAGACAGAGAATTCAACATCCATGGGTTGGGATCAGGAAACACTAAAAAGATGGCAATGAATGCAAAAATTAAAACAGCTAATGAAAGATGGAAAAAAAAAAAAAATCTGCCCCGTGTGAGGCTCGAACTCACGACCTTCAGATTATGAGACTGACGCGCTGCCTACTGCGCCAACGAGGCCTGCATGGCTCATGTAACACGGCCGTTTTTCCAACCATTAAAGAACAAATCTAGAAGATATCCTGGCAGCCACATGACACGGGTTAACATTTAATGTCTTATACCGTTTATGCGCTAAGATTTTGAAAATGGAGGACCACTTTTAGTTTCACAACTTTAAGCAAAAGAAAGGAGGGAAAAACACAGCTTTTAACATTCAAATAGAAACAAATGAAAATCCATTAAATGTTCAGAGCCTGCTGTAGGTTCCGTGATAACATTTTCCATTTAAATCTCACATGAAACCTATTATAATGCTTAATAAGAAAAAAAAATGTAAGCGCCCAACGTGGGGCTCGAACCCACGACCCTGAGATTAAGAGTCTCATGCTCTACCGACTGAGCTAGCCGGGCTGACATCTGTGTGCGGGACACACTCTTTATACACATAAGTATATATTTTCTGTACCCATAAGCGTGTGGCAGTCAACACATTCAAAAACTGCATCCATAAGAAGATGTAACAAGTAACATTTGTTTATTTCACGTGATGCCCCGATTATTTCAAAATAGCACATTGTAAACAGATTCAGATTCACTTTATTAGCCATTTGCAGTTTTACCTGCATTGGAAAAAAATGTGCAAGTAGCTCAGAGTGCAGAGTCAACGTAAACACATCAGAGGACACAACATAGAAAACAGACAGACAAAGCCACATGAAGCCTCAGTATTAAAAAAAATGCCCATATAAAAGTAAAAATACTGTACAATAATATACATACATACATACAAGTGCCTAGTTTAAGATGCTTTGTTCAAAGCAATCACAGCTTGTGGGAAGAAGCTGTGTAAATGGCGATCAGTAGTACATTTTGCAGAACGATACCTTCTCCCTGAGGGAAGCATCTCAAAGAAAGCCCTTGCTGGATGGCCTGAGGCATCATTAGCCAGCTGTAAAGCTCGATTCAATACTCTAGCCTTATATGTGAACTCAAGGAGCGGAAGAGTGCAGCCAATAATTCTGCTGGCTGAGCAAACCACTTTATTCAAGGCCTTCTTCTCTTTTTGAGTGAGATTACCAAACCACACAGTAATACAACTGGTTAGGACACTCTCAATTACACAATAGTAAAAATTCAATAAAATCTTAGTATTCTGAGTAAACTCTCGAAGCCTACGTAAAAAGAAAAGGCGCTGTCTCGCTTTCTTAGCAATATTAGTCGTATTAGAGCTCCAATTCAAGTCATGAGAAAGAGTCACACCCAAAAATTTACATTTCTTAATAATCTGCACATCAGAATCATGAATAGCAATAGGTGACTGAATCCTATTGTGACAAAAATCAATAACAAGTTCACATGTTTTTGAAGTGTTCAAAAGCAAGTTATTTTCATTACTCCATTGAACAACATTCTCCACCTCCTCGCGATAATGAGATTCATCATTAGAGCTGATCAGCCCAATGATAGTTGTGTCATCAGCGTATTTGATTATGACATTATTATCATGAGATGCTGCAAGGTCGTTACCTGACTCCGCCAGATAGATTTGCTCCGCATATCCATCTGGAAACCTTCCGTTGAAGTAATTTTGGGAAGGGGCGAAAATACTGGTTAGCTGATTGGCCTATGTTGGTGATAGACGGGCCAAATGAACCAATCAGATTCACAACCACAAGCCAAGCTACTCTTGCTGCTGCAGGTAAAGGCTCGTTAGCTCAGCAAAGAAATACTCTGTAATTCCGATAAAACTTGCTCGATAGCCACGCTAACGCTAGTTTCATCGGCTGAAGCCGCCATGTTCTTTAGACTGAACTGACGCGCTTCCCGTTGCGTCACACCTCAACCCGCCTCAAAGCCAACGCTGATTGGACGTTTGTTTGGTGAACGGCTCCAAATTTTCTTTAACGGAGAGTAGCCAGACTGATCTGCGAGTGAAACCTTGAAAGCTCGCGAGATCAGGATGGTCTCACGAGGCTAGCAAGGTCGTGAGTATACAATGTAAACAGCAGGGGGCTCAGAATACACCCCTGCGGTGAACCAGTGCTAACATTCAGCTCATCTGAGATACAACCATTGATTTTGACTCTTTGTCAAAAAGTCAAAAAATTTAAAATCCATTTACAAATGGCATCATCAAGTCCAAGACATTTCAATTTATGAATGAGCTTTTTTGGGACCATTGAATTAAAAGCTGAACTGTAGTCTATAAATAGCATTCTAGCATATGATTTATGTGCCTCTAGATGCTTATAGACAGAGTTTAAAGCAAAAGAAATGGCGTCCTCAACACTTCTGTTTTTCCTGTATGCAAATTGTAGTGGGTCCACAGACACATCGATTTGATCCCTAATAAACTCCAACACCAACCGCTCAAAGGTTTTCATCAGGACAGATGTGAGGGCCACTGGCCGATAGTCATTCAGACACGTCACAGGTGTCTTCTTGGGCACCGGAATTATAAATGATCTTTTAAAGCTAGCTGGAACAGTGCACTTCTTCAGTGACATGTTAAAAAGATCTGTCAAAACAGGAGCAAGTTGCTCAGAGCACAGTTTAAGGACACGAGGAGGAATACAATCCGGTCCAGGTGCCTTCCTAACCTTCGTCTTGCCCAAAACCCTCTGGACATCCTCTTGAATGATGTTAAAACTCTGCTCATTACAGGCAGGAAAAACAACAGGTTCAACATTTCCGATTTCAAAACGGCAATAAAACTCATTTAGTTTGTTTGGCAAGGACGGCTCAACATTTGTGTTAGATCCTCTTTTTGGTTTCCAAGCAGTGATAGAATTTAACCCTTGCCACATACGTCGTGGGTCCCCCTCCATGAAATGACCCTCTATCCTAATTCCGTAAGCTCGTTTAGCAGCTTTTATGGACCTCTCCAAAGAATATCTGGACAGCTTATAAGCAGCGGCGTTACCAGATTTAAAAGCCACGGCCCGCTGTTGCATTTTCCTGTTCACATCTGCATTGTACCACGGGTTCTGACTAGCATGCCGTTTTATTATCTTTCTTGGAACACAGCAATCAATGCAAAAGTCAATGTACCCAGTCACTGCATCACAATACTCATCCAAGTTTTCTGAGCGGAACACAGACCAATCAGTAGCATCAAAGCATCCTTGTAGTTTCAATTCACTCTGCTTCGTCCAGCACTGAACAATACATGACGAAGGTTTTGATTGTTTACTCCTCTGTATATATGTAGGAATACTAGGTGGCATTACTGTTTGATTGTACAGAAATATAAGCTTTTAGATTTTGATAGTTTTATTAAGTTTTCTTTTCTTAAGATGATTTTTAAATGCACAAACAATATAGCTCCAGCCGTACTCTGTCCTTTTGTGACAAAAATAAATACACAGAGAGTTAACACTAGGAGAGCAGCGGGTGGCAACTGTATAGCAGAGGGGCGCAAAACCACCTTTGGACAGTCAAGTTTCTTAGTGATAGGGATCCGTCTTTGGAATGATTTACCAACGAAAATAAAAATAGAAACTGACCTGAAAACATTTAATAGAAAGGTGAAACATTGGCTGAAAGAAAATCAAATATGTGAACATTGATGTGAGGTGTTTTGTGTAATGTTGTTAGCATTGTGTAAAATGTTAATGGTTGTCTTTTATAATGTATTTTTTATATGATTGTTGATGGGTTTCCTGTGGGGCTTCTTTTGGAGTTGTTTTTATAAAGCTGGGTGCTTGTTTTTGTCACCAGATCTGGCAAAGCTGATTTTAAGAACCTGTCCAGATAGGGTTTGTAATACAAGAATAAAATTGAAGGACAAAATGTAAACACAAGAAGAAAAACGCTAATCTAAGGGTAATCTAGAAGGATTTACCAACGAAAATAAAAATAGAAACTGACCTGAAAACATTTAATAGAAAGGTGAAACATTGGCTGAAAGAAAATCAAATATGTGAACATTGAGTCATTATGATTATGTTGGATGTGAGGTGTTGTTTTGTGTAATGTTGTTAGCATTGTGTAAAATGTTAATGGTTGTCTTTTATAATGTATTTTATATATGATTGTGCAATGTGAGCTACGTTTTAGGAAAATGTATTTTATAAAGTCCTGACTGGGGACTGTGGTTGCAAATTAGCCTATAGGCTAGAAACCTTTCATGCAACACATCTACACATTTTGTTATGGCTCTGCCTATTACAATTATGAATGTAATAATGTGCGCTGCATTGTCCCTGACAAAAAAAAAAAACACTTCCTCCTACCTGTACCATTGTTTGTACCTTTCATTTATTTACTTCTTGTTCATCCATTTTCTCTGTGTGTATGTGTGTGTGTGTGTGTGTGTGTGTGTGGGTGTGTGTGTGCGTTAGTGTGAGTGTTCTGTGTACTTTACATATTTGTATTGTGGTTATTGTAACTTGAAGAAAAACCAAATAAACAAATTTGGACAAAATATATATATTTTTTTGGCTAAAACATTTAACCGATTATTTTATTGTTAGTTTTTTTCTTAAATCCCTCTGTTGTGTTTGATAATTTCTGAACATGTCAGTATCTTGTGTATGCTGTTTTCAGTCACAGAATAAAACAGTAATAACATAACATTTGACAAAATCATGCCGCTTGAAACTCTTGTCAGAGAGCTGCTTTGATTTCCCCTTCAGTCACAGAATAAAACAGTAACAACATAACATTTAACAAAAATCATGCTGCTTGAAACTCTTGTCAGAGAGCTCCTTTGATCCCCCCCATTTAGATTTAGGCTGGCGCGCGCGGGAAATTCAAATGTTGAAAACCGATTACCAAAAGGCAGGAAATGCAGAAAATGTAATACCAAAATGTTAAATGTATGCCCCGTGTGAGGCTCGAACTCACGACCTTCAGATTATGAGACTGACGCGCTGCCTACTGCGCCAACGAGGCCTGGAAGAAACCCCAACTACTTCGGTTTATAAGCGACTACACTGCGTATCTGATCGACGAATATATCTACTAAGGCTGGAATTCAATTATATATATATATATAGAACGATAGACATATCGATTATAGAAAGAAACAGGGTCAATAAAAAGTTCAATAGAATAACGGGTTTCCTTCCTTTTTCATTCTAGCCTATCATGCAGGTTAATATTACGGCCGTTACATCCTCCCAACCAATCACAAACGCAGACCCGAGAACGCTCCGTCACCAAGCTCCGCCCTTTCAAAGAGTTCAGACAGCGCGTGTGATTTATTTCTTTATTTTTTAAAACTTGCAGTTTCGGTACAAAAAAAAGAAAAAAGAAAAAAAAAGAAAAAAAAAAGGTTTGTTGAATAAAGGTTTGAGTTTTAATGTAGTGTTTGTGTGTTCTGTATCTAAAAATTAGGTCGCTAAGCCAACAGCATAAAATGGTCAGGGCTGCACTTAAAATAAAAGTTTTATAGTTTTTTTGATGTTGTTGTTGATAGTTTTTTTTTTCTATAAACTCCAGCCCTAATATCTACAGCATTGTAGATACGGTTGTGGAAAATCTCACAACCGTCAAAGAACGCGCCCGTAAGTAGAAAAGTGCAAATAAAGTGTTCGTAGTCCACCAGGAGGCGCTATTTGCAATAAAATCAAAGCCGCCTCGTTTTTTTCCTCCACCAACCGTAAAACCCTCAAATGGGACATAAATTGCATTTTAAAAACAGCCGTTCCACGTGTAAATCACCTACACCAGGAACAATTAAGTAAACATATCTTACCTTTGAACGTGAACACATTCTCCAAAACGCTTACTTCAACCCTCGGGAGTCGGGCCCCAAGCCTTCCGTCCAGTCAACGAAGGCAAACTTTTCAGCATCCTTTCAGGTTAAAAAGTCATTAAAAACTCAACGACGTGTCGAACTGGCAGTAGTAATTATAATTTGTATATCCCCTCCAATGCGTTAGGCAAACCTCCTCTCTGGCGGCACTTTTAGCCAAAAAAAAAAAAAAAAAAAAACGTGCTTAAGGAAGCTAAGCACCAAGTTCCAGCGACAGCAGCTGTAAAACTATATCTGGAGCTGCTTTTCGACGGCGACTTTGGGAAAAGTCCATCCATTTTAATGTTCAAATAAGTTAAAAACATAAACTGACTTAACTTTGGCAAATTAAGCATCCACAGCGGCCGCACAAAGCGCAAAAGAACATGTCTGACTACCGCGACAATAAGGTGCGTTCAATTAACGAAGAACAACCTGGAACCTGCTCACGTGACGTCAACGTGCGGCTTCGTGACACCAGGAAACCAATGTCTTGTGGGTTTTAGATTTTTAGATTAATTAATTATGTTTAGATTTTAATAAAGATAAACCATTTTATTGTGCTACGTTAAGCAAAAAAAAAAAAAAAAAAAAAAGATTAAACATTTCTAATAGATATTAATATAATCAAACAAACAGATAAACACCTGTGTGGTTTGATATTATCGATAGATAGATAGATAGATAGATAGATAGATAGATAGATAGATAGATAGATAGATAGATAGATAAAACTGCTTCAACAATTAAATACACTAAAAACAATAAAAAAAATCATCTGAATAAAATAAACAAGATATTGCTCGATAAAAGATAATTCATAAAAGAGAGTTGACACATTCACACACACAAATCAGACCAGTGGATAAGACCAGAGCATCAGAGGTATGTGAAAATACTATATACCTGCTTTATGAGGAATTAAAGTCATTAGAAGGGCCAGCTTGTCCTGGGATGTTCCCTGGAACCAGTGCAGGTGGTGGAGGGAGACAAAGGGACTTTAGAAAAATACCATGTCTGATGGACAATGTCTCCACCTCTATGCATGTCGCTGTTCCAGACCTGGAGAGCTATTTTAGCAACAAACTGCTGCATCCCAGATGCTCTTAGGGACACTGTTAAATTTTATAATCTCTACTGTTCACAGCAAACTCAATAAGTGTTTACGACATGCTAATGGAAATTATCAGTAATTGTGCAATGCTTAATCTGGTTTTATTTTTATTTTGAAAAGTCCTCCACTTGTAGACTTTTTTGTTTCCATACAAGTGGATTGGCTGATTTCAAATCCTCCTAAGACATATTTGAACCCTTTACCCTCATCCAACTATATATGGGAGGTTTAAACAGCACAAACTTCCTTTAACAGGCTGTGTAATGACATTATCATGAACACCTACTGTTATAAACCTGTGTGATTTTTGCTATTTTACAGGGGAATAAACATGAGGTTCTCCTAAGTAATTTCTCACATTAAAGGTGGTGTGGATTTTTATATATTTAGGAACAATTCAGATTATAAAACTGCCTTTTTTCCCCAATGGATTTTAATAGATAGAATAGAAATACCTTTATTGTCTCACAGTGGGGAAATTCAGGCATGACGGTGGCAAAAAACACATAGACACAATACACCAGAGTTACATACTAGATTAATTAATATCAATTTAAAGTTAATCTGTAAAGCTGAAGGGAACAAACTTATCAGAAAGGGGGAAAAAATTATTGAGCAATTACTAATTGATAATACGACATATTCAGCTAAAAAAAGTGTAATATTCTTGTTAAATAGAGGAAAGGCAGCAACTGTTTTACAAATCGCTGTGAGAAAAACTACAATATGCATGATTGTAAAAAGACGCCAGAGAAGCTAAAACTTGTGCAAAAAATTAAAATATTTTAAACCAAAAAAAAAACATGTAAACTTTTTACCTGCTCTACAAAACATAATTTTAAATAAATTAGTCAGATTTGTTGTAGGAAATGAATGTGTAAAGCATTGTAGATTCAAAATAAAACAAAAAATGGGGTTTCACTCATTAGTTGTATTAAAAGGTCATCCATTTTGCTAATTATTTTAAATAATTCGACCCTTTAACAATAATAAAGTCTTTTTGGTATAGCAATATAAGAACAGTATTTGGATCAAAACAGATTTTAATGTACCAAAGTCTGCATTTGAGTAATTAAACGTCTAGACAATAAAACTTTATTACATGTACACTTTACTCAAAAAGTGCTGTTTTTCCACATTTGTTTCTTCCATCTCAATTTTTAATTAATATGCTTGAATAAAGCACTTTGAACAGCCAGCTTCTTTTATTATAAATACATCACATTCAGATCATGAGTCGAAAGCCATAATTTAATTACAACATGCATAAACCATAGAAGATACAGCATCTCACAAAAGCGAGTGCACCCCTCACGTTTATTTGCAAATATTTTATCACATCTTTTCATGGGACAACGCTGAACACATGACACTTTGACGCAATGTGGCCAATGTACAGCTTGTATGACAGAGTGAATTTGCAGTCTTCTCCAAATTGGTCTCAACATGGCACCTCATGGATCTTGAGGATCTAAAACAAAAACCTGTTGCTGTAAACAAAGATGGCCGATGGTGTAAGAAGATTGCTAAGACTCTGAAACGGAGCGGCAGCAGCAGCTTAGCTGGACAGAATCCGCCATGGTTGACCAAACTAGGTGAGTGGACGTACTCCGTGCCATATTCAGAGGTTGTCCTTTGTAAACAGACATCTTTAGCTAGACCATAAGAATCTGATAAGCAAATCCACACTGTTATACAAGCTATACACCGATTGCATTGGGTGTCCTAACTTCACTGGTATCCCATGAAAAGAGACAATAGTTTTAATTTCTCACTTTTCTGAGATGCTGTGATTTACAGCAGTGACAATGAAAATTGACATTTCATGACGCTAAAAAAATAAAATAAAAAAAAGCAGGTTTCACAGATTGCGGAAGGCTCAGAGCAATTATCTGATGTTAGTACTTGGTTAGTCAATGAAAAAAAAAAAAAACTAAAAGTTGTTAGAAACATAATGACGTTCCCCACCATATACATCCAACCAGGCTTGTTTGCTTCTTTATTTCTGCGGCTCAATATCACTTCAGTTTGAACAGCGTCCCCCCCGACAAAAATGGGGGTTAAAAATAAGTAAACGGGAGTCTCAGCTGAAGAGGGGGAAACAAGCAAAAAGCCTCCATTTTTATCCCTTCAAATGGCACAACCTTGTTTTAAAAAGAAAACTCCTTCAAATTACAAACAATTATCAACAGCGTTGGACCAGTAATGTACAACTTCCTGGTTGAAACTTTACATCAAACCTTCTTCACAGCTGTGTGTGTTTAACCCTTCAGGTTTAACGTTGCTAATAATTTAGCTATGGATCAGCCAAAATAACGGTTTTACAGGAATAAATTTCAGTCAGGTAAGCTCTGTTGGCTTTCCTCTAAAAATACTGAACAATTAGAAGAACATATGCGTTGCTCGAAGCCACTTTTACCCTCGCCTGGGCCTTCTAGTGCCCTAAAACAAGGCAGGTGATGTGGCTCAGGGATGGTGGCGTAATTACTCGGCAACAACAAAAAAACTAAAAACAAAGCACTGCAATGAGAAGAAAAGGTTTGTTTTAAAGGCTGTTGTGTAGTCACAGTCCAGCTTGTGGGGGATTAAACCAGAAAAGGTCCAAATTGAGTTGCTCATTCATCCTGCTGTCGACTTTCAGGAAGCCGCTACTGCTTCTTTCCTAGAGGACTTCATAATGAGGACAGGAAAGTGATCTCCTCTCCAAGGCAATGGTAAGGATATTAAAAAAAATTACATTGCAGATTTGTTTATCTTTAAATTATTGAAAATCATCTCAAAATAAAGAAAAGTCCGGTTTGGTTGATTGTGACTTTGTTGTAAAAATGCTTTCTGCTTATTTCCCTTTAAATGGTGCCTTACTTGCTAGGAAATGAGCAGCAGAGAGTGAAACGCGTAGCTAACCCTCCCATTGATCCGAGCTTGGTGCTGTTTATTGGATTGAGATTACAAAAAAACAATGTGACATTAATTAATGTGTTTAACTTGGACCCTCAATAGTGGTGCAGATGTTGCCGACACCGGTGCTTGAGGATTATCAGCATCTGGAGAACCAGAAGCTAAAAAGAAGAGTCAGTAGCAGAACAATTTGTTTGGGAGAGAAGATGTTGATAGTTTCTCATGGGTGAGACCCTCGTTCTCATTTCTGCTGCTCATCCCGCTAATGTACTTCCTCACAAATGTGCAGTTATTTAAACTTGTAAAGCACTGTTACAACTAAGAGACAAAAATCTAAATCAACCAAACACAAACTCCCCTTCCTTTTTGCTAACGTTTAATGTCCAAATAATATAGAAATGTAACCTTTTTTTATGGGCTTTGCTGCGCAATTAAGATGTTTTTTAAGATAAACAGAAAAAGGAACTTAAGATAAAACTTTCAAGGCATCCGATTTAAAAACCAAACGAAATAAAGACAAATCCCAGTGTTTCCCCTACACGGGCACTTGCTACGGTTCTTCATTCTCACCTGACGAGGCTCAGAGTTTCAGCTTTCAATACCTGTCGAAAACTTAACCATCTTCAAGTTTGCTGATTGCAAAACATCACATAAAAAAAAACAACAAAAAAAAAAATGGGGCAACACCTGATTCTTTTAAAAGTAAACGGGCCCTTCCTTCATAAAACAAACGTCCTTCAAGACATATATTCCTCCTTGGTCTTGTTCATTGTTCCAGAGCCTCCTTCCTGCTCTCAGAACAGCACATCTTCATTGGTAATGAGCGTCTCCACAACCAGTCTCTGGTATCGGATGTCGTTGAGCGCCGTCATGGCGTCCAGTTCTGGGGCCCTCATCAGCGTGGGGCCGAAGACGATACCCAGGTTCTCGCTGGACATGAGGTTGTCCTTCTCGTAGTCGGTGACCCTGGATGAACAGTAGGGGGCGATATATGAAACAGCAGCTAACATTTAACAGCTATGGCGTACAATGCCGTGAAAAAGTAATTATAACCCACCCTTTACTGATTTATTCTGTTTTTGTCACACTTGAGGAAATACACCAGAAGAGTTGCGGCGCGTCTTACGCTGAGGTTAGCTTTTCATTTTAATCCGTCAATAAATGTACACTAGAAGTATAATACGCGTATATTTACGCTACACAGCGCTTAAATTAGATTGAATTTCTTATTTCAGACACGTATATGCTCCTGTTTGGAAAGGAATAAACAGGAAAACAACATGTTGAGTCAAAAGTTCACTTCTGAAAGTTTCCCAAAAGTCGAGTCTCAGTTCGGCCACAAGGTGGCAGAAGTCACTTTGTTGTTGTGCTGAATCCACTAAATTTTGCTGAGCTCTCTGCCTTTCCTCTGACAACACTTGGTCAACTACTTGCTGCTCTTTCCATGTGATGGTAGATCTTTTCAGAGAGTAAACATGCAGCTGTGGAGCGTACTTTACAGCATCTGGTGTAAACGCTACGCTTTTAATAACACGGCTGTAAGCTGTGCCGCTTACGTTACGGTGTATTTCCTCCTTTTACACTTTAATTATCACAAATGTAACCGGAGTGAATACGAAAAGCAGTTTGATTTGATTTACTAAAGGAAAAAAAGGTATCAAATCCACCTGTAAAGAAGTAATAAATCTCATAAGTGGTTGTGTCTCCCTCAGCAACAACAACTGCAAGCGTTGGACAACTGGCAAAGGTAGCTGAGGAGGATTTCTAGGCCTTTTTTTAGATGCTGTGCCCTGTTTGAAGTCACGCCACAGCATCTCAAAGAAACCTCAGCCCAGACTTTGACTAGGCCACTCCTAAACCTTAATTTTACATTTCTTTTTCTGGCCAAAAATACTTTTATTTTGGATCACTGTCCCCGTCAAGGCGGGTAAATGATGGCTGGGTTTTCTGGAAAATAGCAAAATTTGTGGTTACATCATTTACGGCAGGACGTACAAACATGTTTGGACCCAGAGCCAAACAAGGAGTGATCTTAAGCAAAGTATTGTTTCCTCCAAACTAAATAATTGTAACAACTCCCCTAATGTTTTCTTATCCTCATTACAATTCACAGCTACAGTTCAGACCTCTTGAGGTGAGCCATGAGGTATCTCAGGGTCTCGATGTGGGCTGGCGGCAGCAGCTTCAAGGCCTCATGGAGAGATTCCAGTCGTTTTTCTGCGTCGGCGATTTCTAAACGCACACACGTGAAAAAAAACGTTAAACAAAGCACCTTTTAACCCGTGAGCCGCAACTTAAAGAGGAGGGACCCACTTGCAGTCTCTATGAACCGTGGGTAGGCATCATATGTGATGAGGGGAATGGGCAGCTCTCTGAAGTACAGCTTGAGGGCGCCGGTGATGATGTTGATGTCCTCGTAAGCGTTTGAGGAAATGTCTGCCTTTTCTCCGTCTGCGGAGGAAAACCGGTCAGTGATATTACGCCAACAAGAGACGCAAACACACAATGTGGTCAACAGGGGGCGCCACTCACCTCTGTCGAAGGCTAACTTGACGTCCTCGATCAGCTCACTGAAGCCTGATATTCTGTACAGACCCTCAGACTGAAGACCTGGACAATTAGACAGTTTACGCTTACAGTCAGAGGTGTAGTAACTAGTTACATTTACTCAGTTACATTTAGTTACATTTACTCAAGTAACTTTTTGAACAAAATGTAACTTTTGGAACAAAATGTACTTTTACCTTTACTTGAGTCATATTATTACGTATCGCTACTCTTGAGTAAAATGTCTGGCTTCTCTATCCACTGTGATAACTTCACGAATAAAGAACAAAAATTAATTTTAACCAAAAATACATCAGATTTATGTTAAAGTAAGACTTCTTATTTGTAGACAAGCTTTGTTATTTTAATGTTATTTTCTATCTGCTGAGCTCATTGAGGTTAAATGTACGTACAGCAAACAGTAGATATTATCATTGGTAGTACTGTTATAACATACTTTATATATTTACTGCTGTAAGTATCGCTTTCAAGTTTAATGTTGAAAAAATTATTTAGAAAAGTTTCTTCGGCCTGAATTTGTTGTTTTATAATTGTTGTTCTTTGTATATATATATTTTGTCTTTAATTTGCACACTTATATTTTTGTGTGTCTGATTACATAATCTTTAAACATTAAATCATCAGCTGTTATGATTAGTCACTCAGTACTTGAGTAGCCTTCTTACTGAATAATTTTCTACAATAACTGGAGTAATTACTTGGCTGGCAACTTTTTACTTGAGTAAAAATATGTTGAAGTAGTGCTGCTCTTACTTTAGAACAATGTTTGGCTACTCTACCCACTTTTAATTCAGCAATAACTAATTTAAAAGCGATAGTTATCCTAAAATTTAGATACATTTATAGAGGATGTATCATTATTAGGGCTGTAAGTTTTAATGCGTTATTAATGCGTTAACTTTGTTAGACCATTACGGTCACATTTGTTTTAACGTGCGTTAATCGTGTTAATGCTGTTTTTCTCGCAGTGTTCTCCAGACTTTTTTTTTTTTTGCCCTTGCCGCTTTCCGTAGTTTCAGGAAAGCTAGAGAATGTAGCAAAACAGACATGCTCTCACTGTTGCTAAGCCCGGTTATTTTACGCGACTTTGAGCTTCTTTTTTCTAAAGTCGCTTGTAAATTTCACGAGTTGCAGTTTTTTTTTTGGGCTTGTTTCTGAAAGTGAAGTTGCTTATTTGGGCTTTAAGGTAAGTAACGCTGCCGCACTACAGACACAGTGAGTAAATATCCCTCCTCCTCATAACGGGCTGCAGCGCATCCTCGTCTAGACTGACATAGGAGCCGAGGGAATAAAGGCACAAAGAGCAACTCTGTCTGTATTTTCTGCAGGTTACTGTTGCAATAACCTTTGATAACTGCTGAAAGTAGATTACTTGGTGCAGATCACCATTTTGAGCAGAGATTGGTTCTAAAGGTGAGTTTTTACACGCTGATAACATTGCAGTAACCCAACCCATAAACCGTACTTTAATGCTAATTAATTTGTCTTTTTATGTCTGTAAAGTGTAAAATTAGTATTACTTTATATGTAAATGCTTAATACCATGTCTAAATTTGTTTAAGAGGCAAAAAAAATGTTTTGTCACGAAATATTTATTTATTTATTTACACATTTGTTTACACATTGTGTAAACATCAGGGCCTTATGATTAGTAATGTAGCCATTATAGGCCAGAGTTTAACATTTTATGGCACCAGGATGCTTTCACTCCAATTCTGAAAAGTGCTTGAAAATAAAAATAAAATATTTTTTGTACAAGCATGTTTTTTTACTAGTGTCATTTATTGCAAAATTGCATATCAAAATGCCCAAATAGGCTTTTACACTTTTAGACATAAAAAGATGAAATATCCGATTAATCTTGGGTTAGCTATTGAAATTATGCAATTAATAGCGTTTAAACTTTTTAATCGTTTGACAGCACTAATCATTATAAATCACAAGGGAAAACCTAAAGAGCGATCGACTTATTACATAAAGCTTGCCTTAGAGTTGATCCTAAAGCATCAGTCAGACCTTTAATCCAAACCAACGCATTTCTATCACTGGTAGCTCTCCTGCGAGAGCAGAAAAACTCATTTTCAGCTTTTATTATAATCAATGAGAGGCTGACGCACGCAGCTGCCCTGTGGGTGTTCTCTCTTCCCACTTCTTCTCTGTACGTTACATAATCTCTGACTCACTGGTGCTTTATTCGTCTCACCTCTTGCTTCGATTTCCTGTATGCACATGTCGACCACCATGGGCCTCTTGGTGTTGTGGGCTTTGACCAGCGTGGTCAGGTCGCAGCTGTAGACCTTCTTGACGTGCCGAAGGTCCGGCTGGCAGTCGTTGGGAACCACTTTGGAGCACTGCTTGTGGACGTTCAGCCCACAGTCTGACAGAAGAGACACACAGGTCGTCTTTTATCCATCTGGGTCAGTTTGGACCATAAAACAGAGTCTTTGTCGTATAAGTTTGGCCTTTTCACGTCAGTCTGAACTGTCCAGCCCCAGTTTCCAGAACTCTCTACCTTCCTTTTTAAGCCAGATTTCAAAGTAAGAATAAACATGTGACTATTAAACGTTTCTACAGCTTTAAACAAAAAGACACTGAAGGAAGACAATGAGAGGACAATCACAGGGACCGTATAGATGGGTCAATCACCCATAAATGAAGAGAGGGATGGACAGACAACTGGAGGAATGAAGGGGCGAGTAGAGAGATGGATGGACGAATAGCTGGTAGGCTGGAAGGAAAGATGGATGGATGGATGGATAAATAGTTGGTTGGCTGGAAGGAAAGATGGATGGATGGATAAATAGTTGGTTGGCTGGAAGGAAAGATGGATGGATGGATGGATGGATGGATGGATAGACAGATGTTTGGGTAGAGGGATGGATGGAGAGATGGTTGGGCAGATGGATGGAATGAAAGATGGATGGTTGGGCAGATTGTTAGGAGGATGGATGGAAAGATGGATGGATGGATGGTTGGGCAGATGGATTGTTGGGAGGATGGATGGATGGAAGGAAAGATGGATGATAAATGGATGATTGGGGGATGGATGGCTGGAAGGAGAGATGGATGGATGGTTAGGCAGATGGATGGTTGGAAGGAAGGAAAGATGGATGGATAGATGGATGATTGGATGGATGGATGGAAGGATGGATGAGCAGATGTGTGGATAACTGGATGGATGGAAGGAAAGATGGATGGATAGATGGATGATTGGGGGATGGATGGCTGGAAGGACGGATGGATGGATGGATAGTTGGATGGTTGGGCAGATGGATTGTTGGGAGGATGGATGGATGGATGGAAGGATAGATGGATGGATAGAGGATGGATGGATGAACAGATGTGTGGAAGGATGGATGGATGGATGGTTGGGCAGGCAGATGGATTCTTGGGTGAATGGATGGATGGAAGGACAGATAGATGTATGGATGGATTGATGGTTGGGCAGATGTGTGGGTAAGTGAATGTATGGATAGAGGATGGATGGATAAACAGATGTGTGGATAACTGGAAAGATGGTTGAATAGATGGATGGATGGATGGATGGATGGATGAGCAGATGTGTGGATAACTGGATGGATAGAGGGACAGATGGATGGATGAATGTATGGATGGATGGATGAGCAGATGTGTGGATAACTGGATGGATAGAGGGACAGATGGATGGAAAGAAAGATGGATGGATGGATGGATGGATGATTGGGGGTATGGATGGATGGAAGGATGGATAGATGTATGGATGGATGAGCAGATGTGTGGATAACTGGATAGATGGATAGATGGTTGAATAGATGGACGTATGGACAGAAGGATGGATAGATTGATGGATGGATGAGCAGATGTGTGGATGGATGGATGAATGGACGGATGGTTGGGCAGATGGATTCTTGGGTGAATGGATGGATGGAAGGACAGATAGATGGAAGTTCAGGCTGACTGCTGAAGGATAAACAGCCTATAGACGGAGAGACAACATCCTCTCTCTGTCTGTCTGTCTGTCTGTCTCTCTCTCTCTCTCTCTTTCTGTTCTTCCTTCAAACTAAACATGGAGGAACTCTGGCAGCGGCACTGTAACACGACTCGGTCCGTTTCTGACGTCTCATAAAAGTAGCGCTGCACTGAGGCGTGGGAGCAGCAGAGGCACCCACACAGAGACAGCTTGTTCTTTAAAACCGGACAGGCTTCACATTTCACAGCAAATGACTCAAACAAACCAACTTCTGCCTCCTCTCTGGGTCAGAGAGAGGGGGGTGCAACACAGAAAGCATCACTACAGCACTGATAATCACAGATATACCGATGTAGATATAATTACCTGCACATTTCACCCCCTGAGCGATCAGACCCCACATGAAGTTGGCACAATATTCACACCAGTGGGGTCCTCTGAATGTGTGAACCTGCAGGAAGGAAAAACACAAACGGCTGTTTTTGAATATTTAAGTTGAAGTTAATAATTAAAAAAGGAGAACGTAAGGACTGACGCGACAAAAGATTTTTGTTTGAGCCGTTCTGTGCTGATAAGAAAAGGTGAGAAAATCCCTCAGAGGGGGTCAAGTTAGAGCTGAGTAGCAGCTGTAATCTTAAGACAGGCAGTCAGGAACAGACAAAAGCCTGATAAAGACATAAAGGGAGAGCTGGAAAAGGGCCGGTGAGGGAGGACGGCTTTAAATCGCTCAGTTACTGCACAGAGCGGCTCTATAATGAGATGCTAATAGCCTTACAGGGCTGAGGTCACATCTGACCTTTACTAGTCTGCAGGTTATGTCAGAATGTCAGACATAAAGCATCCAGACCCATGGATGGATGGATGGATGGATGGATGGATGGATGAGTGGATGAATATATAGATGGATGGATGGATGTATGCATGAACAAATTGATGGATGGATGGATGCATGAACAAACGGATGGATGGATAGACTGATGAATGGATGGATGGATGCATGAACAAACGGATGGATGGTTGGTTGGATGGATAGATAAATGGATGGATGGACGAACAGATGGATGGATGAATGAATAGATGGATGAATATATAGATGGATGGATGGATGTATGCATGAACAAACGGATGGATGGACGGATGCATGAACAGATGGATGGACGGATGAAGGAATGGATGGATGGATGGATGAATATACAGATAGATGGATGGATGAACAAACGGATGGAGGGATGGATGAATGGATGGATAAATATATAAATGGATGGATGGATTAACAAACAGATGGATGGATGAATGGATGGATGTATAAATGAATGGATGAACGGATGGATGGATGAAGGAATGGATGGATGAATGGATGGATGAATATACAGATAGATGGATGGATGAACAAACGGATGGATGGACGGATGCATGAACAGATGGATGGATGGATGAAGGAATGGATGGATGAATGAATGGATGGATGAATATACAGATAGATGGATGGATGAACAAACGGATGGAGGGATGGATGAATGGATGGATAAATATATGGACGGATAAATGGATGAATGGATGGATTAACAAACGGATGGATGTATGGATGTATAAATGAATGGATGAACGGATGGATGGATGGATGAAAGGAAGGAAGGAAGGAAGAAAGGAATGGATGGACGAACAGATGGATGGATGGAAGGATGAACGGATGGATGGATGGATGCATAAATGGATGGATGGATAAATGGATGAAGGGATGTATAAATGAACGGATGAATGTATAAACAGATGAATGTATAAATGGATGAATGTATAAATGGATGGATGGATGTATAAATAGATGAATGTATAAATGAAGAAACGGATGAATGGATGTATAAATAGATGAATGTATGGGTGACATTTATCCAATGTGAAAGTGTCTCTCCTCTCTAACTCATGGAGACGCTGTAAACCGTCCCTGCTGACTCCTCCGGGCTTCGGAGGAGTCCTGGTCTCCTCACCAGCTGCTGCCACAGTGGACAGGAGCAGAACCAGGGTTCTGGCAGCGCACGCAGCCGAGGAGAACCTCACCTTGAAGTTGTGGACCTTCTCGTACTTGGGCACCATGTCGCTCTCCCTCAGCGTGGCCCGCCGCACCAGAGACGTCAGCTGTGAAAGGGCAAAAGACCTGATTGGTTGCCAGAAGGTGGAAGCAGGGGAGGTGGGTTTGGAGAGGCCCGGCGTCTGTGGGACGCGGTCCGGACCGCTCCTGGAGGGGGTCAGCGAGGGAACCGAACCGACGCCCGCATTAAGGCCGAGAGCAGCCGTGAACAAAGAACCTTTCTGACTCTTCTTCTTCTCTTTTCGCCTGTGCTGCTGCTTTTTCCCTCTTTTAATAGTGTACGACTCGCGGCTCGGCATCGTGGCAGATCTTAAGAAAATTAAGCAACAAAACAAAATAAAAGAGTTTGTCTTTCAAAACAAAGAGTTCTGGAAGAATTACACCCGCCGAGTGCCCGACTGACAGCGTCCCAAAAGAAGTCCAGCACGCCTGTTTTCTCCACAACAAAGATCGGCCAATCAGATCAGAGCGTCTTAACGATGGAGCTCCACTTCACAACAAAAGCTCGTTTCAGTCCCTGCTGTAAAAACCAAAGACACAAAAACTCCTCCTCTCGTGGAGCGCGGCTTCCCGGGTCGGATCGAGGCGTCAGGATCCCCGTGTCTGCCGTGGAGGAGCGCGTCTGCCCACATGGCTCTGGCTGTGTTGATCCGCTTCCCCGTCCTCTCTGCCAGCGGAGGCAGGGACGGAGGCGGGGGGGGAGGGAGGGGGAGGAGGCTGCAGCAGCGCACGGATTTAACAGGTCGCAGCGAGAGAGGAGCCGGCCAATCACGCTCCAGCGGTTCCTGTTGTTTCGCCACCGGTTCTGCCACCTCGCCTCATTCCCCCACTCCCAGAGGGGAGGAGGAGGAGGAGGAATGAGCCGAGGAACAAGCTGTTGTTTTATTCATTCCTTCACTCTTTCTCCATCCTTTTGTCTTTTTTTTTTACCGGCAGAATGTTTAGCGTCAACTTTCTGTCTGTTTCCATCATGCAAAGCAAACAAAAGAAGCTGAACTCTGATTTCACAGTTCATAAATATGAATATTCAGTTGTTTTTTTTAATTAATGTCCACAAATCAGTATCTAATATTTTATATATTATATTGTATTCATATCTGGAAAACAGAGGGGCAAATGAAGGTATTAAACTCTCATATATTTTGGGGTTGCATTCATATTGATACATATGGGCAGGACTTTAAGGACTGTATGGAAAAAATCCTGAAAGTGAAACTTCCTCTAACATTTGACACTTTATACACGGGAAGAGGGATTGAAAGGCTGGCAACCTCAGAGGATAAATATATTTTCAGGATCATGTTGGTGGTTGGTAATAAAGCTATAAGTAGGAATTGGCCCCAACAATGGAAGATTGGGTTGAAGTAATGCATAATATTTATATTAAGGCTAACCTCTTCCTTTAGATTAGTATCAGGCAAGTTTAAGGAATATTGGAAAAACTGGGTGCAATTTATATCAACAGTGAGATCCGATTTCGTCATGTGACAAAATAAGAATCGAGAACCTCTTGGTGACACATATTTAAAGCGTTCTTTTATCTTTATTGAGTTTTTTTTCTTTGTGTGTTTTTTTTTTAACTTTTGTTAAAAGAAAACAATATATGAGTGTGTTTGTATGACATATGTAGATATATCTATGAATAAGGAAGACGTGAGGAAAAGAATTGATTGAGATTTCTTTTTTTCCCATGAGGTTATTGCGAGTTAGGATAAAATGTTAAGATTACCAAGAGTATAGTTGTCATCTAGCTCATGAACTGGAAAAAGGAAACTCAAAGTACGTAATTTTCTTAAAATTAGTGTATTTTTCCTTGATTTGAACAGCTAAATAAGACTATTTGCCAATGTGATGAGTATTTTTACCCTTAAAATAAGATAATTTCACATCCGGCACTTCAAATAAGAGGATGGAGATGAATTGTTCTTATTTTAAGTGAAAAAAATCTTATTTACCTGCTCAAATCAAGGAAAAATACAAACATTTCAAGAACATTTTACTTACTTTGAGTTCCCTTTCTTTGCAGTGTGTATTGACTGTAGTGAACTTAATTTGGCTAACTGTGTTAAGACTACTTAAGAAATGGTTTTGATGGATGCATAAAAAATTCGAAATGCACTCAATAAAAAGTGAGTAAAAAAATGAGGCTATTAAAAGCTACCAAGTTCATCACAGTTCCTCCTGAAGAATGCGGCTTTAGATGAACAAATACTGGGTTTCTGACCAACTTTGAGCAGGAAAAAAACAGGAGCCTTCAATTATTTCACTCTAGGGGAAAATAATAAGCTTGAAATTGTATATTTTGCTCATTTAAAAAGATTTTCGGCGTAAAATATAGTCTAAGAGGTTGTTGTTAGGGGTTTATACCCCTAAACCAGGGGTGTTCAAAGTGTGGCCCTTGTGCTGATTTTGTGCGGCCCTCCAACTGCATTTTAAGAAAGATTTGGCCGATTAGCACTGGTGGCTTTTTGCAGATTGACTTTTTTTTATTTTTAATTACTGTACATTTAGTATAGACAAGTTAAATTCTTACAATTTAATTGAATGATCGGCACAATACAAAGCACACTGCAAAAACAGAACTAAAAATAAGTCAAATTTTCTTGAAATTAGTGTATTTGTCCTTGATTTGAGCAGGTAAATAAGATGATCTGCCAATGGAATGAGTATTTTGACCCCTAAAATAAGATAATTAGTTATTCTTCCCTCTAAATAAGATGACGGAGATGAGTTATTCCTATTTTAAGTACAAAAATCTCATTCCAGTGGCAAATCATCTTATTTACCTGCTCAAATCAAGGACAAATACACTCATTTCAAGAAAATTTGACTTATTTTTAGTTTCATTTTTGCAGTGCATTTGTCTTTTTTTAAAAAGCACGCGTTTTACATTTGCTTTAATTTAATACTAAAGACGGCAACTTTTACTCCACTGCATTCAAATCTGATTGGAATTCAGTTTGATATCTTTTCTTAAAATTATATTTTGTTGGGTAGTTTAAAAGAAATATTACCAATACTTTTTGGTAATGTTATTTATTTTTATCAATTTTTTTGGCCCTCAAGCCCTTTATATTTTAACAAATTTGGCCCAATAACCAAAAAGTTTGGACGCCGCTGCCCTAAACGGACAAAACAAGCAGCCACTGATACGTCTGAGGAGGTGTTAAAGGGCTGAAACAGGCCAGTCGGCTCATCTCTGCACTCTAAAACATCCCCAAACACATCAGAAGGGGTAATAACAGCGATGATGGGAGCCGCCTCTGCTCTCAATGTCACAGCTGTGCTGCTTCGTCTGCAATTCCACCCAATTACAAAAGCAGACACGTACACAGGACCCCACCCCACCCCACCCCACCCCCCACACACACACATGCACAGACAGTGATGTATGAGGTGCAGTGGAAGGTGGCCATGTACTGCAGGTCACACAGGGCCTCAGCATCCCTGCAACGCTTCCACAAACTCACCGCTTCTACACCGTATTCACACCCCTGGAGTTCCAGGGTTCCTACAGCACAAGGCAAGTTAAATTGAAAACTTTTTAAAACTTTTTAATGCCACTTGAAATAAAAAGTTAAGACCAACTTAACGATGAACAAGATAAACCTGGATGCGACAACTTTACCCAAATGTTTATTTTAACATAAACCATTACTTTCTGGCTCAGTAGACATGTTAAAGATTTTGAAAAACATTCCATATAGGAAGAAAGCTAAAAAAAAAACACACAAATTACAGATATATTTTTAACAACTACTGAACTGAATTCACAAACTTTGTTTTGTTCCCTACTGAAATAAACTATAAATCAATGCCAACTCTTTTTTATAGCTATGGTCCGGCCGCAACAGTTTTTATTGGTTCCGCTATCGGGACGGAACCAATAATGGTTACATTGAGCCGTTCGGTAAATTTAAAAAAAATATAATTGTATCAATTATTTGACTGTTTGGTAAGGATTACAAAAATAAAATCCTATTTATGACCTGGTAACAATTTTAAGACCTAAGAAAGACTGATTTAAGACATTTTAATGCCAATTAAGGCCTTAGTTTTATGTTACAGAATTCAATGCCTTTTAAGACTTTTTAAGGATCCGCAGGAACCCTGAGTTCTAGCATTTTGTCCCACGTTTCATGGATATAGCCACAGAAATCAGCAGATTATTATGATGATGATTCTGGGAGCTCTAATGTTCAAACAAGCACCAGCAGAGCTGAAGTTACCCCATCACCTCCGCCCTCGCACATCTAAACCAAATCTGCCCTCATAGAGAAGCTCCTTAGGAACAAAACTAATCGCTTCACAGCTGAATGAAAGCTAACGAGCCAGCAGCTCGGCTCTCGAACCTTCAGCAGGCGTCGTTTTTTTGGAGACGGCAAGCTTCCGCATCGGGCTGCTGTTATGTAATTTTACTGCAGAGCCCTTGGCTGGAGGCCATCCCTCCTCTGCATCCGTCCTCCTCCACCTCCGTCCTGCTGCTGCATTCGCACCAACTGTCTTCACCTTTGCTCTTGTTTCACTTTTCGCTTTTAATTACTGCAGCTTGACCAGCTCTAGATCTGGGGTTTATAATTTCTCGCTCGCTCCATAAACATTATTATTATTATTATTATTACATAATGGTGGCTTAGGCAGGTCCAGCCCAGGTTCTAAGAAACAAGATTGCTGCAGAACAAACTCTTCCAGCTCCCAGCAATCAATTATTCATCCCTTTTGTGTGCTTCAGTGAAAGAGAAGTCCTGATGATTTCTTACATAAGCGCACGTTTAGAGCTGCCACATCTGAATCCTCAGGATCACGCCGTAAAGCAGGCTTCTGATTGAGGAGACACTCTCTGAAAAGTGTCCAAAGACACCCAATAAGGGATTTGTCTAGATCAGGAAGTGCTGTTGTGAGCACCAGGACCGTGTATCTGACATTTCTTACATTTTAAGTGCCTACTTTAACTAATTTGAAAAACAAAAACCTTGAGATACTTTTTAAATTAGCCAAAAAAATAAAAAATAAACCTACTTTTATGGCGTCTTAAAGTTCTGTCCACGACACCAAGAGACTCAGGTAATAAAAATACGATAAAAACTTCTGAAAGGACGTTAAAACAACTAAACTCACACACACACTGCAAAAAGGGAACTAAAAGTAGGTAAAATCCATGTATTTTTCATTGATTTGAGCTGGTAAATCAAACTATTTGCCAATGGAATAAGATTTTTGCACTTGAAATCAGATGATGGAGATGAATTGTTCTCATTTTAAGTGCAGGATGTCTAATTATCTTATTTTAGGGGTAGAAATTCTTATTCCATTGGCAAATAGTCTTAATTAGCTGCTCAAATTAAGGAAAAAATATACATATTTTAAGAATATTTTACTTACTTTTAGTTCCCTTTTTGCAGTGCAGCCTTCTGGAATGATCTACTTTGGACATATTAGTCACGTTTGACATTATCAACACAATATTCCAGGATAAAAAGAACCCCATACATGCTGTAAAGCACGGAGGTGGAGGTGTCATGGTTTGTGGATGCTCAATGGATGATCTGTCCATCACAGGACTCTCAGGGGAAAATGTGAGACCATCTGTTAAATAAATAGAAGCTGAAGCATAACTGGACCTTGCAACCTAAATCCAACAAGAACAGGTCGAACATTAAGCAGGGGAAAGTCCAGAGTTACATGTGAGGACTTCATGTCATCCCGATAGAGTTGATGGTGAGAAGTGGGCCAAACTTTCCTCAGACTCAGATTTCAGAGGCTGGTGCTACACGACGCATCTCATTCAGGTTAGTTCAGCTAAAGGGAATAACAGGAGGAAGGGAGTACTGACTTTTTCTGACTATAAGGCGCACTCAAAATCCTTACATTTTCTCATAAATTGATGCCGCGTCTTAAATGTGATTAAAGTTGTGCTGATTTTATGTGGTACAATGCGCTCAAAAATCTGTTAAATAGTGTAAATAAGTTAGCAATAAAGCCGTTTCGCTCAATGGATATTAGGAGCATGTGTCACTACCTGATAGGACCCCTGAGCTGTCTACAAGACTCCCTGACTATAATGTCTAAACTAGAAGTGCATTCATGTAAGGCAGCCCAGAGTATGCGCTAGCAACAATAAACCTAGTAAGTTGAATAAATATAAAAGTTATGTTTATTTTGGTCTTATGTTAGAAACAGGGCAGTGTAGTCCAGCTACTCTGTCCTCCTTAAAGAGACGGATATAAAGCTGTGGACGTGAAGGAGTGATATTACAAACTTATTTAGTGCATCTTACGGTCCGAAAATTACAGTGCTGACTTTATCCTCAACTAATAAACACATATATTTATAAACTCCCATCAAGATGGAGACCTTTTCTTAAAAAATTAAATATTTAGTGTGTTTCTCCTCGTGGCTGTGATCCTGGTGTTCTTATTGGCCATCTGCTGCTACATGGCCACGCTCTTAACCAAACCCCAGTCCTGGTCGATCTGCTCCTGCTGAGCTGCTTTCACTGACTCAGAGAAACCAAGAATCCAAGCAAGACGCAGAACCAGCAAACGGGAAACCCAATCAGACCAAGACTAGATCCTGTGAATGACACTTTTCCACCCTTATACCCTCATATCATTAGTTATTACACCCTAAAATTGTCAGCGAGGCTTTTTCTTTAAACTGCACCATATCTGCACCGTGTTCAGTGTGAATGCGGCGTGACTTACTGTAAACAGCAGTAGCATAGAATCAGCGCTAGCCTTTGTTTGTTTGTTTTATATCCGTTTAGCGAATGAAAGGACCAGGATATGAACCTGAGTGTGATTTAATATTATTATCTATGTGAAGAAGGGGTCAACCTTTGACCTTTCTCGCTGTCCTCCAGCAGGAAGCAGCACAGGCAGGACAGCAGCTCACCCTCTCCTCTCTGTCTCGGCCGTCCCTGACGGGGACGGGTCCGTCGGACGTCTCCGGGCTGAGCGGCAGCAGTTTCCTCAGAGCGGGCTCCTGGTTCAGCGTGGTGTAGCCGACACGTTCGTAGATCGGGTTTATGGTCATCTTGGCGATGTACTCCGCTGCCTGAGAGGAAACAGAGGCATGGCATTAATGTCCGTCATGTCACACAGAGGAATTTAGGAATCCTGATCAGCTTTATGTTAAAAACCCAGATTCTGAAATAAAGTTTCCTCAGTGCCCAGTGCTCACCCAGGAGGGAGGATGGGAGGAAGGAAGGAAGGAAGGAAGGAGGGAGGGAGGGAAGGAGGGACACTAGGAAGGAAGGAAGAAAAGAAAAGAAAGGAAGGAGGGACACTATGAATGACAGAAGGAAGGAAGGAAGGAAGGAAGGAAGGAAGGACACTATGAAGGAAAGAAGGAAACTAGGAAGGAAGACACTAGGAAGGAAGGAAGGAAGGAAGGACACTATGAAGGAAGAAAGGAAGGGAGGCTGGAGGAAAGAAAGGAATGACACTATGAAGGAAGGAAGGAATGACACTATGAAGGAAGGAAGAAAGGAAGGACACTATGAAGGAAGGAAGGAAGGAAGGAAGGACACTATGAAGGAAGGAAGAAAGGAAGGACAATATGAAGGAAGGAAGGAAGAAAGGCTGGAGGGAAGGAATGAAGGACACTAGGAAGGAAGGAAGGAAGGAAGGAAGGAAGGAAGGAAGGAAGGACACTATGAAGGAAAGAAGGAAGGAATGAAGGACACTATGAAGGAAGGAAGGAAGGAAGGAAGGAAGGAAGGAAGGAAGGAAGGAAGGAAGGACACTATGAAGGAAGGAAGGAATGACACTATGAAGGAAGAAAGGAAGAAAGGCTGGAGGGAAGGAATGAAGGACACTATGAAGGAAGGAAGGAAGGAAGGACGCTACGAAGGAAGGAAGGAAGGAAGGGAGGGACACAATGAAGGAAGGAAGGAAGGACGCTATGAAGGAAGGAGGAAGGAAGGATGACGCTATGAAGGAAGGAAGTAAGGAAGGGAGGGACACTATGAAGGAAGGAAGGAAGTAAGGAAGGGAGGGACACTATGAAGGAAGGAAGGAAGGAAGGAAGGAAGGAATGGAATGAAGGAAGGAAGGAAGGAAGGAAGGAAGGACCACTATGAAGGAAGGAGGAATGACACTATGAAGGAGGAAGGAAGAAAGGCTGGGAGGGAAGGAATGAAGGACACTATGAAGGAAGGAAGGAAGGAAGGAAGGACGCTACGAAGGAAGGAAGTAAGGAAGGGAGGGACACAATGAAGGAAGGAAGGAAGGACGCTATGAAGGAAGGAAGGAATGACACTATGAAGGAAGGAAGGAAGAAAGGCTGGCAGGGAAGGAAATGAGGCCACTATGAAGAAGGAAGGAAGGAAGGAAGGAAGGAAGGAAGGACGCTAGAAGGAAGGAAGTAAGGAAGGGAGGGACACAATGAAGGAAGGAAGGAAGGACGCTATGAAGGAAGGAAGGAAGGACGCTATGAAGGAAGGAAGGAAGGAAGGGAGGGACACTATGAAGGAAGGAAGGAAGTAAGGAAGGGAGGGACACTATGAAGGAAGGAAGGAAGGGAGGAAGGAAGGACACTATGAAGGAAGGAAGGAAGGACACTATGAAGGAAGTAAGAAAGGAAGGACAATATGAAGGAAGGAAGTAAGGAAGGACGCTATGAAGGAAGGAAGTAAGGAAGGGAGGGACACTATGAAGGAAGGGAGGGAGGAAGGAAGGGAAGGAGGAAGGAAGGATGGAAGGAAGGAAGCAAGGAAGGAGGGAACAAACAAAAGGATGACCACATAGATCCCCAGACAAGGACAAATGAAGGAAAGGAGAGCAACTTGAAGGAAAAAGGGAAGGACATGGAGTAGGAAGGTCACAAGGAAAGGAAGAACTAAGGACACAAAGGACACAGGAAGGATAAAAAGGACAAAGAAGTAAAACAAGTCTGGAAAACCTGTTTTTCACACTCTTCTTTGTCTCCAGGCCGCTCAGGAAACCTGTAAAACCCAGACGCACCTTGGTCTCGATGTAGAGCGTGATGAGGCCGTCAGTCACCAGGTCATGGATGGACTCGAACCGCTTCTCTCCCACAAAGTGTTTCCCGTCATGGTAGAGACGGAAGTTCCTCGTCTGGTTGCCAAACCTGGAAAAAAGAGAAACCGCTTTTGTCCCGAAATATTTGCAGAACCGAGATTTTACGTCTAAGTGGAAGAAAGCTGGACGTGGCGTTAGGATGTTCTGGCAAAGCCAAGCATGAATTATCAAACACAGTAGGACTAATAGGACTGGACAAAAATCAATAACGATATTTATCGATCGATAGACAAAAAGGGTCAATAAAAAGATTAAATAGAACAACAGTTTCCCTTCATTTTGCATTCTAGCCATGTAGGTTTAATACTACATCCGTTACATCCTCCCAACCAATCAAAACGCAGACCCAGGAACCAAGCTCCGCCCCAAGCTCCGCCCCCTTCAAAGAGTTCAGAGAGCATATTCTTTTTTTTCTTTTTTTTTTTACTTGTAGTTTTGGTAAAAGTTGGTTGAATAAATGGTTCTTTATTTACAAATAGGTCACTTGGCAAGAGTATAAAATAGTCAGGGCCCCACTTAAAATATGTGTTTTGAATTTGTTGATAATTATCGATATCGATCAATAATGAATGTAATATGGAATGTACATAAGTCATCCTAAAACTCTGCTTTATTCCTTTGTATTTTTATTTATTTAATTAATTAATTTTTTGATCCACTGTATATATGTGGACTCACTGTATATACATTATGCACTTTTTGGCACCTTCTTTTGATTATTGAGCCGATGTGTGACAAGTGAATTTCTCCACTGTGAGATCAATAAAGCTTATCTTATCTTATGATTTATATTTTATCAATATGGAGCCCCAATCTTGTGACATTTAGTCATTTTGATTCTGAAAAGAGCAACAGAGGCTTTCACGCCCATGACAATGATGACACTTTTGATTTTTATTGATCTTCAGAGATAAAGCTGCCATCTTATGTTACAGGATTTTCAGATTCTAACTTTCCTCTTTCAGCTCAAATACCGATGCCCGAGTTGTGCGATTGCGTAAATACAGCCAATAATTGTACTTTTCTGGCTGGGCGAACTGAAGTGGGTCAGCGTTTGCCCGCCTCCTCTGTGGATCTCAGTGAAAACCGCTGCGAGATAAAACGGCACCGGCACGAATCATTAACCCAAAACCCAACCTTTTTTATTTTGTGCCACCCAGACTGGGACTCTGGCTTATGAGGGGAGTATTTCTGGAAGATAATTAGAACGGCGGCGAGCGAAGGCTGCGCAGGTGGAAGGACGACGCGTCTATGAATAGAGCAACTGACCCAAAAAGGGAATCTGAACCGAGCCGTGAGCCCATTTTAAAAGTGTGACACCTACTCAGTGAACACATGTTGCTAAAGCCTCAGAGATGAAACGGTGGCCAGGAAAATGGACAAAAACCAACAAGGTGAGGCTCCACACTTGTCAGGTGAGTATCTAAAGCAGGGGTGTCAAACTCATTCTGGTTTAGGGGCAGCATTCAGCTTAATCTGATCTCAAGAGGGCCACACGAGTAAACTCATTGCAAGATTAAATAGAACTAATAAATGTGGACTTGTTGATTTTTATATTAAGTTAATTTTACTTTTACACAATATATTATCAATAACCTCAGCGTTTTTAAGAAAAGTATGTGCAATTTCAACAATACTTTTACTCAGTTAAACATTTACTCGTGCATTATGCATAAGAACTGATCACAGTGATTATACAATGTTGAAAAACATTTATTCACCTTTTTTGGAACTTAAAAACACTGTCCTGCATGACAAAATACATCAAACAGATAAAAATTAAGAAATGATTTGAATTTTTCCACACCTGAAGCTTAATCTGCTAATTAAAACACAGCGCCCCTCGTGGACAATATAGGAACTGCATATTTTCAATTAAACGAAGTACATGTTTTTTTCAATAATTGTTTTATCATTCTCTTCCTTTTATCTTGTCCACTTGTGAAAGTCAAATCGGATGAGCTCTTTGTGGCATCTTATTGCCACATTGCCAGACAGGACACTGGAATTTTTTTTTTTTTTTTTTTAATAATGATAATGCATTTAGCCACAGGGCCGGACTAAATTGTTCGGCGGGCCGGATCCGGCCCGCGGGCCGTATGTTTGACACCCCTGATCTAAAGCATCCATTGTGGTCCAGTTTCAGCTGCAGGCAGGAGAGGTTTCATCCAGGTACCTTAAAGCCAGAGTGAATGTCCCCGGCTGCCTCTGGCTCTCCCTGATCAGGTAGCTTCCTTCAGCCTGACTCAGCAGCTGATCGGCCTCCTCTCTGGAGATCATCCCGTGGAACCTGCACCACCAACACAGATTTAGCCACTAAACACCCAGCAGCCTGTTTCAGATGCACATCATCGGTTTTAATAACAAAGCAGCGACTCACTCTCTCCCGTAGTACTTCGGCCGGTTGTCCACCTGCAAGGAGAGGAAGGAGCTTAAATGTAGACTTACAAGCGACTTTGTAGTGTTTACTTCAGAGGGCTCACAGTTCACAGATATCAGAGCATTCTGCCATGAGTTGGAAGGAAGGAAGGAAGGAAGGAAGGAAGGAAAGAAGGAAGGAAGGAAGGAAGGAAGGAGCAACAGATGCATAGATGGATGGCTACATGGATGAACAGAAGGACGGATGGAAGGACAGATGGATGGATGAACAGAAGGACAGACGGATGGATGAATGAACAGAAGGATGGACAGATGGATGCAAGAACAGAAGGATGGCTGGATGGATGGACGGATGGATGAATGGAAGAACAGAAGGATGGATGGATGGATGGATGGATGGATGGATGGATGGATGGATGGATGGATGCAAGAACAGAAGGATGGATAGATGGATGGATGGATGGATGCAAGAACAGAAGGATGGCTGGTTGGACGGACGGATGGATGGATGCAAGAACAGAAGGATGGCTGGATGGATGGATGGACAGATGGATGGATGGAAGAACAGAAGGATGGATGGATGAACAGAAGGATGGATGGATGAACAGAAGGACAGATTGATGGATGGATGAACAGAAGGATGGACAGATGGATGGATGGATGCAAGAACAGAAGGATGGATGGATGGATGGATGGATGGATGGATGCAAGAACAGAAGGATGGCTGGTTGGACGGATGGATGGATGGATGGAAGAACAGAAGGATGGATGGATGGATGGATGGATGCAAGAACAGAAGGATGGATGGATGAACAGAAGGATGGATGGATGAACAGAAGGGCAGATTGATGTATGGATGGATGTGTGGAGACAGAAAGCAGAACAGTAATAACTTCCACATTTCCAGACTTGAGACTCAACCTGAACGCGTCGCTGAACTCGACCAGGATTAAAACGACAGAAGCAACATAAAGCGTGAAACGTCGGCGGCTTCAGGGCCGACCGACCAGACCCCCCTGACTGGGTTTAGAGCCGCAGAGGTCCTGATTACGTGGGCGAGCAGAATATTACATGACTCACATAAACGCAGATAAAAACGCTGTGGAGCCAATAAATCAAAACACGCTCCACAAACAGCAGCGAATACTAATCCGGCTTTAATAACTCTTAGATTTACACAAAACGTTGAGTCTTCTGTTCACATTTACAGCATGCGGCGTCGTGCTCGACCCGTTAAAGCAAACTGTGATGCATTATGGGTAAGACGGTAAAGCTTGAAGCTAGGCACGTGTTAGCCACACCCACCCTGAGGCCCCCCACCAAGACTAACAACCATTACCAACCCACTTAAAGTCCGTCAGCGCCGACAGACCCAACAGAGGCTCATTTGGTACCCTTACTCAAGACCGATGAGCACAATCCCGTAATCCCTCTGGGTTCTCCCAAACCACACCGGCACACATCTGGTGGCTCGGTCTGGTTTGGACAGATGTGTAACATTTAGTGCAAGATCAGCAGGAATGCTGCCCTTCACGTTTTGCAGAGCAAGACAATTTTGTGCGTGAATATCAGAGGTTTTTCTCTTGCTCTGGATCCGACCGGCGTGACCTTTAGCTCAGCGCCGGTCCCTCCCACCCTGAGTCGTCACGCTAACACCCCCCCCCCCCCCACCACTGAGAAGAAATAAAGCAGCATTGTTTTTTGTCTTGTCTCGGCACACTTGTGTTTGATTTTCTCATGATTTTTTTAAATATCTGGTATATTTTAATCCCAGTTTCCTTTTGAACGGATTGTCCACTAGACCAGGGGTTCCCATGCAGTGCCAGAGGTGAGAATAACGTCATAATATTACGAGAATAAAATAGTATTTTTATAAGGGGGCAGCTTTCCAGACCACTAAGGTCTTCTGGCTCCAGTCTACTCTGCATACCTAGAACCAGAACCAGACATGGAGAAGCAGCATTTAGTTCCTATGCTCCACTTATCTGGAACAAACTTCCGAAAAATTGTAAAAGTGCGGAAAGCCTGAGTTCCTTTAAATCAAGATTAAAAACACATTTGTTTAGGATTGCCTTCTAGTTAACTGAATCACCACTTCTTTGTTCTAATTTCTATCTACATTTTATTCCTACTTGCTTTTATTCTGTTTTAATTTGCTATATTTTAATCATGTAAAGCACTTTGCATTGTCCCTGTACTGAATTGTGCTATATAAATAAATTTGCCTTGCCTTGCCTTTCCCCCTGTATCTTGTAAAGTTATACTTTTGGTATCGGCTCAAGGTTTCCCCCAGAAAATCTGCTAATCCTGCCGGTTGGTGGCGTTTACGGAACGGGGATGGAGCGTTGCGTCATGCGGGTCAAAAAGTGGCGTCAAGCTAACAACAGCTAGCGCGTTAGCTGTTCCCGCACTGCAGGAACTTTAATGACCGTTTTATGCCGCTCTCAAACATCCGAGGCATTTAGAACCCTGCAGTTCCAGAGATGAGAAAACACTTTTCAGCACGTCAGCATCAACTCATCTGGAGACCCTCAGGAAGTGTTGTGCGACCCCCGCTTTGGGATGTCCTGCACTAGATTATGCTATATTAGACTAAAGAGGTATTCTGCAAAATAGCTCAAGCTCAGATTGGACCCAGAGCTTCTGTGTAAAACAACTTTTAAGTCTTACCCCTGATACTCACAGGGTTCCCACACCTTGGTGAACATCAAATTTAAGGACCTTTCAAGGACTTTCCAGGACCAATTTCCTCAAATTCAAGGACCACACATGGCGGCATTTACCTACTGTGACCGCTGAATAGGTTATCATATTTTAATACAATGCAAATTCAATAAAAAGACTTAACGGCATAGAAGTTGTTTGGTCAGAAGCAATGCAAGAAAGTGGACTTAATGTATAGCCTACATTGATATTGATCATATTCATAGCCTACATTTATATCCACAGTGCATGGCTAAGCCATACTACATTACATATAAGATCTACATTAGTCTACCGTTTCATGGAATTTTATGGAAAAAAGTAAAGCATTGAGATGTTCAGAATTATATCAATTTGTTTCACTTACTTTCATCTTTGATTAAGCTAGTTTTTGACTTTGACTCTGAAAAGTCGCTAAATATAGCAACAAAGTCGCTGAGTTGGCAACACTGCGTGAATGTAACCTATTGGACGCACGTAGGCCTAAACCGTAGCCTACCAACTAACGAAGAAGAGCGAACATACTTTTGCAAATTAAAAGTCTGCGGAATAAACAAAATTTTAAAAGATCGTGTGGTAGTAAAATAATGACACATGAGTCGTCATCCGTGTGAACTTTCAACCCCACAAAAAAATTCAAGGACTTTCAAGGACAAGGTGTGTTGTTTTTTTTGGCTGTTTTCAAGAACTTTCAAGGGCCTTGAATTTATTGTTTCAGATTCACAAACTTTCAAGGATTTCAAGGACCCGTGGGAACCCTGTACTCAATAGTATTAAGGTCTGGACTTTGACTAGGCCATTCTAATACATAAAGATACTTCCAATTTAAACCATCTCATTGTGTCTCTGGGCGGTTCTCCTGCTGGAAGGTGAACTTCCACCACAGCCTCAGGACTTCTGCAGCCTTCCGCAAGTTTTCTTCCAGGATCATCCTGGATTAAGGCTGATTTCTGCTTGACACACGTCCATTCAGCGCGGAAACGAGACGTGCAGACACAATGTCCGCAGCATAGAAGCCAAAAAATAAATGTTTTGGGTCTCATCAGACCAGAACACCTTCTCTTTCAGGTTTGCTATAACAGTAGAGGTGTCAACAGTCCTGTCGACAGATTCTCCCTTCTGAGCCGTGAATCTCTGCTGCTCCTCCAGAGCAACCATGGGTCTCTAGGCTTCTTCTCTAATTAATCCTCTCCTTGCCCGCCCCGTCAGTTCAGGGGGCTCTCCATGGCTTGGCAGGGTCCATGTTCAGATGATGGATTGTTCAAAGGTTGGGATGTTGTTGTAGAACATAACCCTGCTTTAAACAGAACCAGAACTTGCCCCCCTGACCCATCCACTGGCTTCCTTGGTCTTCATGACACTGGTTGTTTACTAAAGAACCTCTGAGGCCAGAAACAGAGCAGCTGCCTGTATACTGAGGTTAATTACACACATGCATTTGCTAATAGGGGACTTCTATAGGAAACAGATTACTCTTGATTATACGTAGAGCAGGAGCTTCTCACCTCTGATGTGCAAGTGATCCTGCGAGGGTGCGGCGCCTCCTGCTGGAGCTGGTACACTAGTGCAGAAAACAGACTTCAGGCGGTTTGCAAAACAACAGAAACAAAGAACGCTTTGGGCTCAGCGCTAAATAATTAAGCTCCAAGATAGAAAACGTAAAAGCAGAAACAAAATTACATAGAAAAATGTTTCTACTGATACTTACGGTAAGATTTCCAGACTGGCGGCCGGTACTCATCGTGATCTGAGGACAAAGATAAAGCAAAAACACTCACTCTCATTTCCCCTTTCCTACAGCGCCACCTAGTGGACAGAGTTTGGCTGCACTCTTTCAATTATTTTATGTAATCCAGCAACAATACAACGATTAGAATTAAGATTTCATCTTCTGGCAGCTGCAGGGTGCGCCCGCCATCACTGTAGCTGACAACCGTATTATCCATTCAACTGAAAAATAAGACAGGCGTCAGCTTAGTGTAAGATTTTAGGGAAAGGGTCAGGGTTTTATCCAGACCCCAGAATGTTTGGGTTTTACGTTTAAAGGTGTTTTTATGACAAGAAAAAAAGCATCAGCTATTCTATGGTGCATTAGGGCTGTAAAATAACCAATCACCCTTTTTAAATTGTTGCTGAAGGGATGCAAACAAGATGCAAAATGTCAGATATTCCTGCACAGGGACAGCATTTCATCAGCAACTCTTCTAAACATCCTTTCAGACGGACACTGAATCTTACCAAGCTGTGGTTAGATAATAAACCGTCTCTTGCTGTAAAATAGACTAACAGGAAAATGAGCCGCCGGGTTATGAACCCTGATCCACATTAACGTCCTGTTTTAGGAAACGTTTAAAGGTGAATTTAAAAAACATTTGCAATGAATTTATGGTTAATTTTTGAACCACAGCCAAGGAGGACGAAAGCAGGGAAAACTACAGGACCAAAAAATGGATGGATGAGCGAACAGATGCATAGGCAGGTAGATAGATGGATGCTAGATTAAAGAATAAAACGATGCATGGAAAAAATAGACAGACGGAAGGATGGATTAATATCCATCCGGACCTGAATTGGATTTTAACTCCAAACTCTTGAAGAGTGGAGGCATTTTTAGCCTCGGGCTTTTGGAGTTTGGCTCAATTCTGCCAGAACAGCTGAAGATAATCCTCTCCAGTGAAATCCTTTTAAAAACGGGAGAGGTTCCTGCTACCTAATTTTATAAATTAACTCAGAAGTAAACTTAACAATGCCAATAATATTGTAAATATTACAATGTTGATGTCAGGCAAGACATTTGCCTGTTTTCTTCTCCGGACCTCTATGTCTCCTCTGTGCTTCCATCACTTTGGGACCTTTATCATTTTGTCCTTACTGCACATAAAATGCAAGTTTATAATGCCTGGAGTATATTAGCCAACAATTGTTGCACCCCAAATAGTCAACAAATCCACTGTGCAAAACTACAATGCTGCAGCATTTTTGTACAAGTGCTGCAGAAACTTCATCATTCCTGATGTGGGAGGCTTTATGGCAACATACTGGGAACTCTGGCAGATAAAGTGGCCTTATCTCTACTTTCCTGATTATAATAACTATAAATGATTAACAAGCGCCTGTAGCAACACTTGGAGCAACGAGCGAAACAGCCAAACATTAAATTAAACTGTTTCCACAACAAACTCCAAGTCCTGCAATAAAAATAAATAGGCACTCTCTGGTAAGCACCTTGCAAATTGTTCTGTCTTTGCTGCATGTGTAAAACTAACAAGGGGGACTTCCTGTCTTGGTGTACTCTGCTGGCCTTATCTATCCAGCACTCGTCCTCTTGGTATCCTGTCTTCAAAATAACTCCCGATCCTCCCCGGGCGAGCGTCTCCCCCGCCCTTCTCAGACCAGTCCGGCCGCTCGATTAGACAAACTCAACGAGCGAGCAGACATAACATGAACGCTGCGTCCAAAATCCATGGCAGGCTCTGTAACGTTGTGTTCAAATACATGAGGAAAGGTGTGGCGCATTGGATTATGGTATTACAGCAGGGTTAGTGCAAATAACACTACATTTAAAATCTCTATTTTGCACAAAGCTCTCACTGAAGCACTGAGAACTGATAGCTACAACCTAGATGATCATTATTTAACTATAGATGAATAATTTTAATAAAATTTGACATAAATGACATAAAATAAACAACTCTTGCTATTTATTACTCTTATTTATATATATAGCAAATCCACTTCTGACCACTTACTACATAAATAAATATGTAAACAACTAAACTAATCTAATGTTAACATAAATTTACCACCTGATCTGTTAAACGTACATGCATTAATAAAAATATTTTCATACATTTCCAACAACCTACTATTTTAGTTGTTCACCGTAGCACAGAAACTGTTGAATATATCTTTAAATAGTCAATCTAAACATCTATTGTTGTACATTCTTCGTTAACAGTTTTCACATTTCCTAAGATTATTGGCTAATTTGTTCCCAGTTTTGATTAAAATATTACATTTAAGTGTTTGTCTTGCATTGCGTTGTGGCAGATTTACTACCGAATCCAATGTTTAGAAATGCAGCAAAAGTATAATTATTTGAAACTCTAAATCCAAAATACACACACTGTAAAATATATGCTAAATTAATTGATTTAATTTAGATATAAGTTTAATTAGGTTACTACAGATGTAATTACACACAAGCCCATTGGTGGCTTTTAAATGCATTGTGTCCCTGTTGACATGAATGTTTTTATGCTCTCATTTGTTGTTGTTTTTATCATTATTGGATTATTGGATTATTGTGTGTCACATCACGTGACCTGTCTAATTTAAGACACTCTTGTTCAATAAAGGGTGTGTCCTTCAAACAAAGGGGGTCCACCACGAAAGCCACAACCTGTGTGAGTCTCATGATGTCACGTTGTATGCTGTGTTAAAGAATGACTCTGCTAACAGGTTATGGGCCCAGGATCAATGAAGAAACGGGTAAATGTCCCGACAGACAGTGAACACCCGCTGTGTAAGTAAACAAGGAAAATGAACAGAAGAGAAAAAAGACTTGCCGCACAGCCGCTGGTCAAGGCTTCTCTTTGATGGAGACGAGAAAAATTACGAACTATGGGAGATAAAGTTTTTAGGACATCTTCGATTGCAAGGGCTGAAAGAGACAATTTTGAAGGAACCCACCCCCGATGAGGACGATGAAGAGAAAAACGCTGAGGCGTATGCAGAGCTCATTCAGTTTTTGGATGACAAAAGTCTATCACTCGTCATGCATGATGCAGCAGATGACGGACGTGCAGCGCTTAGAATCTTGCGGACACATTATGCCGGAAAAGGAAAGCCCAGAGTGATTAACCTGTATACCG
Organism: Fundulus heteroclitus; assembly: GCF_011125445.2. NCBI lineage: Eukaryota > Metazoa > Chordata > Actinopteri > Cyprinodontiformes > Fundulidae > Fundulus > Fundulus heteroclitus. Next base: position 57,455 of record NW_023396590.1, read on the forward strand.
AGCTGACTTCATTGCAGAAATCATCCTGCGAGACAGTGACGGAGTACATCATCAGAGCTGAGACCGCAATCACCGCGTTAAGGAGTGCAGGTGAGGAGCTGAGCGATGGACTTCTGATCGCCATGGTCTTGAAAGGACTTCCAGGTACATTTAAGCCATTTGCTATTTATATCACTCAAAGCGAAGATGGTGAGAACTTGACTTTTGCAGAGTTTAAGACAAAACTCAGAAGTTTTGAAGACATTGAAAATATGCGTGCCACAGTATCTGAGGACAATGTGATGAAAGCTAAGGCACATTTTGGCACGAAATGCGCACCAAGAGGTGCAAATGATCCTGGAGCAGGAAGTTGTGACATTGTGTGTTTTAAATGTGGGAGTAAAGGCCACATAAGCAGAACCTGCCAGCGAAAGCAATGGTGCAGTTACTGTAAGAATAACAGTCACAGCAACGCAACCTGCAGACGGAGAAAACAACGAGACAACGCACGGAAAGTAGCCGAAGAGACGGGCGGCGACAAAGAGTTTGCTTTCCGGGTGAGCGACGCTGACACGCGAGTGGTCGACATCAACAGGACAGGTCTGATGGTGGACGCTGGTGCGACATCGCACATAATCACCGACATCAGGAAGTTTCGGAAGCTTGATGGGAGTTTCCAGGCCGAGACGCACTGCATGGAATTAGCAGATGGATCAAGGTGTCTTGGGGTTGCTAAGCAACGAGGAGACGCGGAAGTGTGTTTGATCGACAGTAGAGGTCGACGTCTTAAAACAGTGCTGAGGAACGCATTATACATCCCTTCATATCCGCAAGACATCTTCTCAGTGAAAGCTGCAACATCCAGCGGAGCAACGGTGATCTTCAAAGAAGGAAAGAACGTTCTTCTCAGAGGCAATACCAAGATCCCCATTCACGTATGTAACAAATTGTATTACTTACAAACTATGGACAATGAATGTGGTGATCAGTGTAAAAAATGTTATGACTTACAAAGTTGGCATGAGATTCTTGGACATTGCAATTTCAGAGACGTACTGAAGCTAGAAAATGTTGTTCAAGGCATGGAAATTAAAGGGAAAGGTGAACCGAAGCCATATTGTGAAGTTTGCACAAAAGGAAAATTTGTTCAAACTAGGAACAGGGAGCCAGATGCAAGAGCTAAAGAACCGCTAGCAATGGTCCACACAGATTTAGCAGGACCTATAGATCCAATGTCCAGAGATGGTCACAGATATGCATTATCCTTCTCAGATGATTATTCCAGTGCAGTCTTTGTATACTTTTTAAAAAACAAGAGTGACACAGTGCAAGCTACTGAAAAGTTTATTGCTGACATGGCTCCATATGGGAAGATAAAATGTATGAGGTCAGACAATGGTACAGAATTCACAGGAAAAGAGTATCAGGCATTACTGAGCAGAAACGGTATCAGACATGAGACCTCTGCACCATATTCTCCACATCAAAATGGCACGGCAGAACGAAATTGGAGAACTTTGTTTGACATGGCTAGATGTATGTTAATTGATGGTGAGATACCAAAAATGTTATGGCCGTATGCAGTTCAGACAGCTGCTGTAGTGCGAAATAGATGTTTTAATAATCGCACAAACCAAACGCCTTATTTCATGTTGACGGGCAGACAGCCTAACATTTCTAGGATGCACAAGTTTGGATGTGTTTGTTACACTTACAAACAAGAGAAAGGGAAGCTGGATTCAAGGTGTGAAAAAGGCATTTTTATAGGATATGACAAGAATAGTCCAGCCTATATGGTGTACTATCCAAACAGCAGGAAAATCCAGAAACATAGGCTTGTGGATTTTGTATCCAGAGAGAAAAAAGAGAAGGATGTAACTTTGGATGATGATGATGATTTGATTAGAATTAATTCCAGAGCAACCAAAACTTCAAAGGCTGATCCAGAAAACATTTCTGACCATAAAATGAGCACAGAGGAAGAACCAATGGCGAGTACCAGTGACACAACAAGACATGAACAACCTGAGGGGCGATACCCTGTCAGAGAAAGAAAGAAACCAGGTTATTTAGATGACTATGTATGTGGCATTGATGATGAAGAACAGATAGCTAACATTGATTATTGTTACAGAATGATAAGTGGAGTACCTCAAACCTATAAGGAAGCTGTAACATCTGTAAATGCAAAAGAATGGGTTACGGCAATGGATGAGGAAATGAAATCATTAAAGGACAATGTTACTTTTACCCTGACCAATTTACCTGAGGGTAAAACTGTAGTGGGTGGTAAATGGGTATATGCAATCAAAAAGAATAGTGATGGTTCAGACAGATATAAGGCTAGATATGTTGCTAGAGGATTCAGTCAAAAGAAAGGTATGAACTATGATGAAACCTTTTCACCAACTGCTAGCATGACAAGCATCAGAGTGTTGATGCAAAAGGTGGCACAGGAGAACATGTTTGTTCACCAGATGGATGTAAAGACAGCATATTTACATGCCCCAATTGAATGTGAACTTTATATTGAACAACCAGAGGGCTATAAGAAGGAATCTCAAGAAAATAAGAGACTGGTGTATAAACTGCAAAAATCTCTTTATGGACTTAAACAGTCAGGCAGGAACTGGAACAGAATGTTGCATGACTATTTATGTGAAATCAAGTTTGTTCAAAACCCTGCTGATCATTGTGTTTACACAATGATTACTGATAATGAAACTGTATTTATCATTATATGGGTCGATGATTTGATTATTGCTGCCAGTGATATGAATATCCTTAGAGATATAAAAGAAAAACTTGATTCCAAATTTAGGATGAAGGACTTAGGGAATTTGACACATTTTCTTGGCATTGACTTTGAAAGAGATGCTGAAAGTATTAAAATGTCACAGTCAAAATATGTGAAGAAAATATTGGAAAAGTTTGACATGCTGAACTGTAAGCCACGAATTACCCCTTGTGAGCAGAAACTTAACTATGCTGATAATGCTGAAGTAATGAATGATGTCAGAAAATACAGGGAGGCAGTAGGAAGCTTAATCTATTTGTCAACATGTACAAGACCAGATTTAAGCTATGTTGTAAGCAAGCTGTCACAGTACTTTGCAAACCCAACCACAGAACAGTGGAAAACTGTAAAGCATGTTTTTAGGTATCTAAGAGGCACACAAGATAAAGTACTATGTTTTAGAAAAGGTGCCTGTGATAACCTTATATATGCATACAGTGATGCCGATTGGGCAGGCGATGTAACAGATCGAAGAAGTACAACAGGTTACTGTATGAGTCTAAACAGAGATGGTCCGTTGGTCTCGTGGAAGACCAAAAGACAGCCTACAGTATCTCTATCTACATGTGAAGCAGAGTACATGGCATTAGCTGTTACTGTACAGGAATGCTTATACTTGAAACAACTGTTGTTCAACATGGACGGTAAGGATTATTTAGCTAAGATTTATGAGGATAATCAGGGTACCATATCCTTAGCCAAAAATCCTGTGTATAGACAAAGATGTAAACATATTGATATTAAATATCATTTTGTCAGATCAGTTGTAAATGAAGGAAAAGTCATTCTAGAGTACTGTCCAACTAATGAAATGATTGCAGATGTACTAACTAAACCAGCAACAAAGATTAAGTTGAGGAAGTATGAAATGTTTATGTTTGGTGTAACATGAATGTATTTTGGTAGAAATATTAAGAGTCAAAGAAAGTTACCCAAATGTGAGCAAGTGGGGGTGTTGACATGAATGTTTTTATGCTCTCATTTGTTGTTGTTTTTATCATTATTTGATTATTGGATTATTGTGTGTCACATCACGTGACCTGTCTAATTTAAGACACTCTTGTTCAATAAAGGGTGTGTCCTTCAAACAAAGGGGGTCCACCACGAAAGCCACAACCTGTGTGAGTCTCATGATGTCACGTTGTATGCTGTGTTAAAGAATGACTCTGCTAACAGTCCCCCAGTTTAAATGTACTGTATACACAATATTACTGATACATTAACTTTGATGGAAAGGAATAAATGATCTTAAGCCATGTTCTCCAAAATACACACAGAAAATAAACTAATACTCTCCATCTCCATCCTCTGATGTGTGATGCTGCTTACCGAAGACATTTAAGGCCATTCTGATCACCAGGTATGATGAACAATTGACCAGCAGTTGCCAAATCCGTCCACAATCCGGACCCCCCGGGACTCAGATCCTGGCGGAGAGGAGACACGGTCAGAGGACAGGGCAGAAACCGGGGGTCACCGGCAGCGATAGCGTGGACGCCGGCGCCAGGAGCTCAGAAACGCTAAAACAATAAGAGATCAGACTGTGGCAGGGCAGAGCTAACGCTAGCCAACCCGTGTGTAGCGCTTCCTGAGCTGGGAGGAGGAAGCGAGGCCGAAACGGGCCAAAACGTTTCCTGCTTCCTAAAGGAAAACAGCGACGCTAAGCTTACCAAATAAAAATTAAGTAACACATCGCTTCGGGGAAATGCAGCGGCAAGCCACAGATACTCACACTTACATCCCATTCTGCATTGTAGTCGCCATCTTGCCAGGTCACGTGAGCAGTCTCGCCTTCTCTTTAGGGGTAACTATGGCAACAGACCGTTGCTCCCCACTCAAGGTTTATTTTTCGGCTGTATATTTTGGCTTATGTGCATTTCGTCTTTGTAATAACCAATAAAAGTAGATGGAAAAACGCTACCTAAAATCAAAATACCGTGAAAACTGGGTGTTATAGGTCTTAAACGGTTGTTATATTTGCGAGTCGTCAGGCCGGTTAGCTCAGTTGGTTAGAGCGTGGTGCTAATAACGCCAAGGTCGCGGGTTCGATCCCCGTACGGGCCAACGGGTTTTTGTTTATACGTTATGATACTCAATCTTTATTTTTTATAAATGCAGGACATTAAAACACAAACATTGGTCTGGCTCAATTCGCACCCCAATTTAGATCTTTGCATCGTCATTTTGATCCCTTCCTTCTGCATACCAGTGTTCCCAATCCAAGTTTTTTTCCCCCTTATTATCAGATAAGAAATTCATTTTTTCCCCCACGATTGGGGAAATTTGGACGGGACAGTGGCTAAAACACAAGACAGGGTTACAATTAGACCTACTATAATATATAACATAAGTATTTTGAAGAGTGTTGGAGATTAAAAAAAAAAGCATATTCTGGCATGCACGAATATGCATTCATGCATATTATGGTTTGATTACGTATAATTTTCTGAAAACTCCATATTACAGGTTTGGATCATGGGTGGCAAAATAAGATGAAATGAAATAAGAGAGGTAATGACACCCGATCAAACCAAAAATAATTCAGAATAAATTGCTCCTTTGCCATGTTGTACCTTCCCTTTCCCATCTTTGCATTACCCTTTTGAACCTCATACCTTCCAACTTCAATTTCATATCTAATAACAGAAGTGTGAATTTGAACCATAGTACTGGACGTACATTTTCTTTAGTCAAACATAATACAAAGTGCTTTAAGGACATTAAAAATTAAGAAACAAGCATGCAAACAGTTATCAACACTCACTAAGTAAAAAATATACATATACATAGTGAACAAAATATTACACATCTAGGAGAAGTTGTCACATAAAATGTAAAACAAATCAAATAAATTCCAAGTCTAAGGCCTTAATAGTTTTATAAACGAATAAATGCGGCAATAGCCATTGCAGAGATTTTTACTCACCTCACTTGTAGTTTATAGTGGAAAACAGAACCAAAAACTAGTTGTAGTTTCATGAGTTCAGCCGTTATTGTTTTTCTCTGTCTTTTTCATCCGCCTCCTGTCGTCCCATCATTTCCAAGCGGCTTTGCTGGACACAGACTGACGTATTGGACACAGTTATCCACATTTGTTAGGCCGTCTGAAATCTGTTCTGGGCCACAGAGAGGCACGACCTACTGACCCGACCTGACCCCCTAACATAACATGGTTTTCTCATGGGTTTTCTCTGTTGTTCTGATGCGTAAATTAATGCATTTTATAAAATCAAAAACGTGGTAAAAGTTCAGATTTATTTGAAATGATACTATATGGAGAAATATAGTAACGATACAATATAAGTCCTGTGTTATTTTCTTTTGTTGTTGTTGTTGCTAATGTTGATGTCACCCAATCCAACAGTTTTGCACACATTATTTTACAGACTAGTACAAAGATATCATCTCAGACTACTGTAACATTGATAACATGTCACATTTTGTACCTTATATTAAAATATGTACATAAATCGGTCTCATAATTAGTGGTGGTTCCGACTTCAATGGTGCCCTGGCTCAGCACCTTCATTTTGCCCCCAACAGTATCTAAACTCATCCTAATGTTAAACAAGGCACATATAGAATAAATGTTTATGTAAAATGTACAATATTGAAATTTGAGCTGAAAATTGTCAAATATAGTCGGATATCAAACATGTAACCAGTTTTGTCCCATCCATCCATTTATTCATCACTTATCCAGCATCGGTTTGCAGGGGCAGCTTCAGTAGGGAGGCCCAGACGTCCCTCTTCCCGGCCACTTGGGCCAGCTCCTCCAGGGGAATCCCAAGGCGTTCCCAGGCCAACCCAGCCAACGTCTCCTGGGTCTCCCTCTGGGTCTCCTCCCGGTGGGACGTGCACCTCACCAGGGAGGCGTTCATCCTAACCAGATGCCACTGGTCCACTGGTTCCTCTCGACATGGAGGAGCAGTGGCTCTACTCTGAGTCCTCCCTGGATGACTGAGCTCCTCACCTTATCGCCAAGGGAGGTAGAGTGAGGAGAAAACTCATTTTGGCCGCTTGTATACGTGATCTTGTTTTTTGGTCACAACCCAAAGCTCGTGACCATAGATGAGGCTAGGAACGTAGATCGTAAATCGAGAGCTTCGCCTTTTGACTCAGCTCTCTCTTAGACCAGTACACAATTAACCAGTACAGCGCCCTCTTCCATGTCCTGGTTCACAGATGACCAAGCTGTATTGTTTCTCTTTTAGGTGGTTCTAATGGCGGAAACAAAATAAAATTGAAAACTTACTTTTTGTGTTTTTCCAAAGTCACAAATCTTAAATGTTGTTTGAATAACCTCTGTTCAGTGTGGAACGCCCAAAATTTGGTTTGACAAGTCTGTGTATTCTGGATTTAGAGCTAATCAAATTTCATCCAGAGACTTTGGAAGAACAGTGAACTAGCACTTTAGCTCCTAATCCAACACCAATGTCAGGACCACGGATGAGCAGAGAAATACTGTGTAGAAACAGCACTGCTCCTCACTGACTGGACTCTCTTTGGAAAGGAACTAACAGATTACTTTTATTTTAATTCTAAAGGTTCCTCCTGGCAGGTGCTGCCCTGGGGGGAGAGCTTTATCCCCCTGATAAAGACTTGAGAACTGCTTTATGTCCGGTTTGACTGAGCTTGAACTTTTCTTGCAAAGAAGAATCGAAAGAAGCAGCACCCAGTTGTGTAAAGCAGGTACAAACATAGCAGTGAAACAAGATTCAAGAAATTTAATTCAAGACATTTTATTTTAGACCCAAATCACAACACAACAGATTGGTTAAATGTTTTAGTTTAAGGAAACCCAGCAGATTGCATCTAGTCATTGACTTGCAGCAGTCAGTCCTCCTGGATGAGCATTGTGTCGTTGTCTTCACTGCAATCCTTCAGACCTAGCATGCATGTAGGGACAGTGGAGAGGAAAACTCCCCTTTAACAGGATGAAACCTCCAGCAGAACCAGAACCAGCCTCAGCTTGAACTGCCATGACAGAGAAGACAAAAGCAAAGACGGAAAGAGCACAGGAACACTGATCCAGAAATGCTTTCTATGTTAGGGAAAAGTAAAAACATAACGGTGGCAGTAGCTCCTTTAGGGACTTCATCTACAAGAGAAACAAAATTAAACGCAGATTAATTCTGATTTTAATTTATGTATATAAAAAAAAAGGTGCACACTATGTAACACTTTCCCTTCAGTTCACAGTTATCCTTTGCTTGGTGTTGCATATAAAATGGCAGCAAAATAAGTTATAGTTTGGTGCTGCAAAGTAACGAAATGTGAAAAGGTTAAAGGGGACAAATCATGCTTTTAAATGCCTTCCTTTTCACATTTAATTAATTCAGTTGTGATCTCTATAAAGTGGAACAGCAATGGTTTGGTCTGAATCCCTCATTGCCCCGCAGTCCCTCTTTTGTCCCTGTTCTGAGGTGCGTCTGAGAACAACTCGTTTTGGTGCCGTCTCTTTAAATGCAAATGAGGTCGTTCACACCCCACCCACCTCCAGGAAACAGAGTGTTTCATTCCACCCCGCTTGGCCATTTTTGTAGTGTGCTTGGGGGACGGTGCAATGAATTCTGTGGGTTAATACACTCAAAAACCAAACATTTTCACTCATCCACCTGTAGCTGTATCCTTGAGTTTGGACTACAAAATTGGAGCGAAATATACAACAAAATGGTGGTTTTGCGAACTTGCTAAGCTGCAAGTATATGGGGTAAGATAACAGTCAGTATAAACGTAAGCGTAGGTATCTGAATTTGTAAATGTAAGCCAATAAACGTGAATACTTTTAAGATTTGTGTTTGTTCCTGGTTGTCAACTCATGACATGTGATATCACATGTTTCATCTGTGAGAATACAAGTTTAGAAGTTACGACTACAAGTTACAGACTTACAACTTTTCAACAGTACAAGTTCAAATTTACGAGTACGAATCCCAAATTTACTATTATATTTCTGTGGCAAATACTGTCAGAAAAGGTAATAAAGAGTATAGAAAGCTAAAAGATTACTCAAAGAGAATATAGGGCTTGGGCGTCATGACGAAAGCACTTTGCGTGGCCGCCAAGTTGATGGCTTCCTTTACCGCTACTCAGACTACTGCCTATGACTACCGCGTACTGTACTCCCTCTCAGCCGTGTTTTAATTTGATTAATTTCACCTTAACTTGATTTCAACCATGGTAAACCGTTGCTGTATTGTGGGCTGTAACAGCGCAACACATGATCGCCATGGGAAAAACATAGAAAATGGGTTAATTTTCCACCGCTTTCCTGCTTGGAGGCGCAACCACGGAGTCGTCGGCTCGCTTGGATCGCGGCTTTAAGACGACCGAACATAACTTTCCACAGTATCCCGATGTCAATGAGAGTGTGTTCCCTGCATTTTCATTCTGGTAAGTTAAAGATGCACGGTTTTATTTTATAGCCTACATTGTTTCTTTCCTTCAACCGCGACACCACATACATGCATGTATGCGCGCCCAGAGACGGTTCATATAGGCTCAAAGACGTGAAAAACGGATTGGCAGTTAACGTTACTAACTAAACCTTTGAAACACATAGCAGCTAGTTAAAAGTACATTACATGCGTGAGTGGTTGTTAGCACTAACGGTTAGCAGGTGCCAGAGCCCGTCTGAGCACAGCTTACCTTTGTACGAATTACTGTGTTCCCACTGTTTGCTGGCTTTATGATCTGCAGCTCCTGAACCCATCCATTCGTGAACTGCACATGAGACTCCAAGGACTTGTAGCTTTGGAACTGTTCTGAAGTATAGGCGCTCACACCACAAACTAGGTAGCCGAAGACGTCTGATATGCAAAACAGTGGCAACAAGTCGTCGTCGGCGCTCCACTCATTGTTTGAAACTTCATATGGATCCAAATTATTATTAATGCTGATTTTATCAACATATCGGTCCCTAACTTCTCTATTTAATGTGTCCCGGTAAATTCCAGATCCTTTTCGGGATTTTAACATATTTTTTCTATCTATTCTACCACTACATGTCTTCGTTCAACAACGTTATGTCAGTGCTATGTTACCCGTCGCGTAGCCATCAACATGGCCGCCACGTCCCACAATGCAACGCGGATCCCAAGCCCTATAAAGATATCTATGTAGCACCTGGAGAGACTAAATTCAAGTTTTCTGTACGGGATTAGTTTCCTGACACAACGTTGCACACAAATAAAACTTGTTTTACAAACTGTCCTCCAACATTGCACTCAAAATATCATTTATAAATTATCCCAGAGTACAAAATGGTCTCTGCTTGCACAAAACAGCCTCTCAACGTTTGAAGACAGTTTGTAAAACAAGTTTTGTTTGTGTGCAACCTTTTGGCAGGAAACTAACCCAATATTTCTGCTCCTAGAGACGCTAAGTACTTAAACCAACCAGGACGCGTCGCTGTTTCGCTGCGCCTGGCTCCTCTCCTCTGTCTCCGGGCCGCGCCACCTCCACCAGCCCCACCAGCGTCAGCGCTGGAGGCGGTGTGCAGCTCCTCATTGTTCTGGTAGAAAGCCTGATCCGCGGCCGGGGCCGCATTAGTTCCGATGGCCGCGGCTCAGAATCCACGTCCCACCTGAGAGGGAGCGGTCCATCTGCGCGGACGACGCCGAGGTACCGAGGTGGACCGGGATTTCTCCGTGTGCCGTGGAGAGGATTTAAAAGGCGGCTCGTTTTCTGGTGGGCAGCGTGTGGATCCCGCAGGAGGAAGACGGGGTAAGGAGGACGGCATCCCGGATCAGTGAGCGTGGTTCCATGAAGCCTCCCTGGTTCTTGCAGGACGCGATTTGGCGGTGGTTTAGAGGGCTCCTGCAGGCAGGTCTGTGCGTAAATGGGCTGTTTTTGGTTCATGGTAGTTTAGGGACGGTCCTGTTGCAGGGCAGCCTGGTTATTTTCTTAATCTGTTGAGCTTTAGGGGGTCCAGCTGAGCCTCGGTAAGCTTAATAACAGGCAACCATATTCTTCTACTGGGGTTTTCTGTTCATCTGCAGTTCTGGTGAGGCGTTTTAGTCCAGCTGTATTAGCACACCCCATTAAAAACCTTGATTATTGCATATTTGGATTCTTCAATTATCTGTTTAACAATACAGACTAGTTCATAAAAAAATAAACATAAGAATTCTAACTAAATGACCGAGGACATTTATTCCTACTTAAACTTGCACATAACAGCAGGAGCTCGTGGTTAGAGCGTCATAACTCGGCATGTTGAAGGTTTGTCCTAATTAAACCTCACACATTGGTGCTCCTGGCTATTGATCCTTCAGAGAGATTGTTGTAGCTTATAAATCTGTTAAAGGGGTTTAAAATAAGTTTAAATCAGCCGTCAAACTGTACAGACAATGGTCAAAAAGCAGAGGACATCTTAAACAATCAGTAACATGTCCAGGTCTGCGGTGTCCGAACAAGTTCACTCTGAAAACAGACCGCAAGATGCTAAAAGAAGTCCCCAAAAACCCTTAAATGTCATCATGAGACCTGCGGCAGGACTTCACAAGTCTAACATTTATGGGAGGAAATATTTGCACCATGCAAAGTCCTCAGACTTTATAAATACTGTGTACTTTGGACAGATGAGTGAAAAATTTGCACACCTGAACTGAGACGTTTAGCATGAACCATAGCAGAGCCTACAGGAAGCACAGAGGTGGAAGTGTCATGAGTAGGGGATCCTTTTTTTCTAAATACTGGAGATAAGTATTTAAATATTCCTTGATTAAATAACTAATATTTTTAATAGTGAATCCTAAAAAGGTCAGAGGAGGTAAACATTTCCCTCTACTGGCTGCTGCACATGCTTTTTGCAGAGGGCATTATTAGTCAGTTTTATTTGTTTGTTTTTAGCCTTTCCTCTGTTTTCCTGCAAGCAGGAGCTTATCACGGTCAAACACCACGCACATTAATCTCCAGCGGCACACACAGGTTGCCTTACTGTAACCCACTGACATCTTTGCTGTGGCCTAAAGGATTACTCTGCTAACCTACATTCTGCGGCTCGCGCGCTGCCTACTGTACTCTGAACTTCTTTGCATGTGCCTCTCTCCCTGGGTTGGATCTGTTTTATTTCAGCCTGACAAAGCAAGCACTGTGCTCACCCCTCCACCCTTTTTCAAGTGTCACCACCAGCTTTCGCTCAGTGGTTTCCCCCTGTTTTTGCACCGTTCCTCCCCCTCCTGAGTGGGGTCAGAGCACAGGGTCACCGGAGAGGCAGCACTCACTTTTTTTTTTTTTTTTTTGCACATGGTTGGTGGAGCATGCTGTAACATGGCCTGCTCAATTACTTTACATCCCCTCTGTCTGTTTTATAATCAATATCTCGTAGTGCAATTGGTGTTGATGTCTGGAGGCTCTCCATAGGGCTGTAGAGCAGTTAAATTACCCTTTCAGCGAGGAGAGGAGGGTGTCACCTTGATAAAACGTTGTGTCGGGTGCAGCCATTGGTCTCTCAAGCGCCTGGGTGTAGCATGTGTGCTGACTGTGTTGTGGCCTTGATCTCTCCGCTGCTGGCCTTTGTCGGCTTGTAACATAATGGAGTCATCCAAGACAAAGTCAGCAATAAAACCTCCACAAGGTTTTTGCTACTACAAGACGAGGACACAGCTCCTTTCGACAATTAAACGTAGAATGTTCTGTTATTTTGAGATCCAAAATGTAACTATAAATGTAGGAAGGTCTGAAAAGAAATCCTCTGAAAATTTAGAAAATGCCTCAAATCTAAAACATTTAAGCATTATGGTTAGTCAATTTCTGCTGTAAAGAAACCAGAAGACATTAAAGCAAAATACAGAAAGCAGGACACATACATTTGAGAAAAATTAACCACGAAGAATGGTTAATAAGCAAGTAGAGATTATTTTCCTTTTTCCAAGTTTTTTCTGTTGACATTTTAGACTGTCTTAAAGGCACCATTACTGTTTCTAAAGTAGGTGTCTGTGAATAGGTTACTAGTTCTCAGTATCTTACATGAAGTCATAAAATCCTAGCTTGCTAGCTACCTGCTATGTAGTGTTAGCATTCAGCCTCTTCAGTGTTAAAGTAAATTTTATCTCAATAATGTCAATGTGTTTTAACCAGTAGCTTGGATGTTTTTATTGGGTTTTGTAGGATGGTTATGAGTTGTCAGTATCTTATATGATGTAGTAAAATGTATTGGATGAGACAGAAATTAGAACCATCCTCGGTAGCTAGCTACCTGCTATGCGGTGTTAGCATTCAGCCTCTTCAGTCTTAAAGTAAATTTAATCTCAATAATGTCAACATGGTTAAAGTAGTAGCTTGGATGTTTTTATTGGGTTTTGTAGAATAATTGATAAAATGCATAAAATTCTTTCATGACCTCAGATTGGATGAGACAGAAATTAGAACCATCCTTGCAAGCTAGCCAATAGCTATGATGTTAGCATTCAGTCTTTTCAATGTTAAAGTAAATCTAATCTTAATAATGTCAGCGGGGTTAAAGGAGTAGTTTTAATTTTTTTTTATTGGGCTCTTTGTAGAATGATTATTAGTTGTCGGTATCTTTCTCTAGGGTTCTTCATTTTGTTTAAATCCAGATTAGTTTGTCCTGAAGGCTGAAGCTAATGGCTGTTCAAAGAGGGGCCAAAACCACAGCAAGCTTTTAAGTAACATAAAACAATTCCAATATAAAATATGTTACATTTAATGCCCATTATTATTTAACTCTTTAAACTGTCAACTTAATAATTAATAATTATTGCCGAGTGTAAGTATGGAATGACCAGACATCTTACTATTCAGGAGATGAGACATATGTTCCAGAGATGAATGGTTTATGGTGCAAAATGTGCAGATGTATCCTTAAATAAAATCAAAAAACCTTGTGAATAGAGTGGTACAAGTGTCATTAACCACAGAGAAACGAGTCCTGTGCTAAAATAAACTGAGGCTCCAAAAGCAACAAAAAACACCAGATTTCAGATTTCAATTGAGGCACAAATACTTATATTTTTTGGAGAAATGTCCTGCAGTCTGGAAGTGTTTGACCAAAAATGACCATTGTTACGTTCAGAGGGAAAAGGGAAAGGAAAGTTACCCAAGTTGTTGTGGGGATGTTTTACTGCAGGAGGGACTTGTGCATGTTACAAAATCAATAACGTCTTGTGAAAAGAACATTAGGTGGAAATATTGAAACGACATCTCAATAAATCAACTGGAAAGTAAAGCTTTAGGCCTGAATAGGTTTTCCAAACAGACGACGACCCAAAACATACTACCAAATTAGTTAGAAAGTGACTTAAGGACTACAAAGTCAATGTTTTAGGACGGCCATAACAAAGCTCTGATCTCTGTCCCATAGAAAAGTAGTGGACAGAGCTGAGAGGGTTTGAGTGAACAGGCGGCCTACAAACCTGACCCAAATACGTCGGTTCTGTCAGTAACAATGGGTCCAATATCCCGGCAAACTCTTGTGAGAAGATTCTGGAAAGACACTGTAAATGTTTGACCCCAGCCATAAAAGGCAATGGTGTCAAATACAAAGGAGATGTGATCAAATTATGATTTTAAAATTAAAAACAAGTTGCCAAAGAATGTGATCAGATTCGTAGCTGCTAACTTCCAATTAGAAAAGGATTACATCCAGATTAGTAACCTCGACGCCTGCCTGACATAAACTCTCCCTGCAAACTGACGTCTCTCCTCCGATTCCCAGGCTCTTGCTTCCCAGTTGCCATCTCTTGGGAAACTTTGGGGCGAACCCCAATTGAAAGGCATCTCTGGAGGCCTTGGTGAGTTAAAGCCCCGCTGCTGGACGCTCCCACAGTGCCTTCCTTTGTGCCTGCTGTGTGAGCGGCTCACTCTGTATTCCAGCCTTGCACAACCAGCTCCAAGGAAAAAGCCTTCCAGCTCCTAGTGAAGCGAGAGAGAGAGAGGGCGATGAAGAAACCTCCCGATTTTCCCTCTCTGGATTTAATTGCCGGTGACGCTGATCCCAAAGTCTTAAATCAGCACAGACAACGTTTTATGGGCTCGTTTGTGATGGAAAAACACTCCGGAAGACACTGTGCTGCTTTTGCTGCCCCGCCGGCTCCGTCAGATCAACCCTGAATGTGATATTTGTGTTTGTGGGGATTATCGACACCCGCGTGTTTGGTTATAAAGTAAATTGGGGCCGTAAAGTTGGGCGGCTGTAAGAGATTTAGGCTGGTTTCAGGAGCAGGATATGCCCATCACCTGTATCAGTGACTATACTGAAGCGCTGATAACCTTTCACTGCAGCGGCGTGGGGAAGTGGCGCACAATGGCGAGCCAGTGTTCCCACAGGTGTAATGAGTAACCTGAATGTCAGCTCCCTTTTATAGTTGGGTCACTTCCTTGGCCCGGCTCCGGTTTCCAGTTCAGGCTTTTTTTTGTCATGGAGGTGAGCAGAGGTAACAACCTGTCTGTGCAGGCGGAGGGATTAGGGAAGGATTGGGACCTTTTATTTTGTGTCTTTTACACCTGGATTACCTTAACGGTGAGCAAACAGGTGAATGGTAGAGGATAAATTATTAACGAAAAGTGGGTCACATTGCAGAAGGGTGTTATCAGTGTAAATGCTGTAATGTTTTTTGACTTAAGTTGACTAAAAGAAAGCAGTTTAATGACCAAAGGATAAACGACCTAAACCTGGGTGAAAAGTAATTGCTCCCAGTCTGAATATGTGGTTCTGCTGCCTTTTAAGCGTTGATGACAATGAGTCTTTTACATCAGAGTTAAGGAATTTGGAGTTTTAATTCATCTAAGTCAGGTTTCCATTTTAAGCCAGTCAGATGTGGACTTCCTGGTGCACTTTCGGATCACCGACCGTCCCGCTAAATTACCAAAGTCCACTTGAGCGTACGGTCACAAACTGATAGCTGGACATCCTCCTTTTAGGATTTTTGTCCACTTTGCAGCCCTCTCCCTGGACACTCTGTTAGTTTTTCATGGAGTCAAACGCATTTTAAACAGTCACAAATAAGAAGGAACCATAATGTGCCGTTCTCCAACGCACCAATCGGATCCTTTTTCACAGCCGTAGTAGCGGTGATCGTACCGGAACCACTTCTGCACTGCAAAAACGGAACTAGAAATAAGTAAAATATTCTTTAAAATTAATGCATTTGTCCTTGATTTGAGCAGGTAAATAAGGTGATTTGCCAATGGAATAAGATGTTTGCACTTAAAATAGGAACAACTCATCTCCATCATCTTATTTCAAGTGCAGGATGTCTAAATATCTTATTTTAGGGGTCAAAATACTCATTCCATTGGCAGATAATATTATTTACCTGCTCAAATCAAGGATAAATACACTAACTTTAAGAGCATTTTACTTATTTTTAGATCCGTATTTGCAGTGTGAAATCTACGCAAGATGTTCGGATCAGATAAACGGTTCTGATGGAGGTCGGTCTGAGCCGCACACAGGGAACATGTAATATTCTGCACAATAAGCACATTTATGTCCAAAAAAGCAAATGTTTTCACTTCTTTCTTTTTTTTAAATCTGCGTCAAAAGTCAAAACAACAGTAAACAATATATTACATTATTTTCCCAGCAGTAGGGATCAATGCTGCTTTTTTGTTTTCTGGATAAATCTGATTTGCATTTTTGCACAGGGTTATTTTACCATGGCAATCTAATTTCTGTTTATTTTCATCAAATTCTTCTTTCGAATCTATAGAAACATTATTGCACAGTATTGAACAGTATTTGGTGCTAAAACTAAGCAACGAAGAGAGGAGAAAAAAGGTGGAAACTAGATGAAAGGTGCTTTTTTTTTTTTTACCTCATAACAAATGTTTAGATAATCACATCTTGTGCTTATGTGGAAAAAAGAAAAACAATAGACAGAAACGAGGTTAAATTCTTGGTGCCTGACATGAATTAATGCCACTGTTGGGCAACTCCTGCTTTGATTCGTTCATCCAGATCCACTTTGTTTTCTCATCCCTTGATGTTGTCTGTTTGTGGTTGCCGTACCGTTATAAAGCTGCCTGGAGGGCTTTTAAGTTGACTCACGGCCTCAAAAGCGGCTTTTTATGCCGTTAGAGCATCAGTTAAAGATTTAAAGGAGATTTTTGTTGTTTGAGTTTTTATCCTTCCCTTTTTTTTCTTCTTGTTTTAAGTTGCCGGTACTCCGTCCTCAGCTGCATGATCCCATTCACGCTTTGATGTCGTTCATCTCAACTTGCTCGCTGTAAATATTTAAAACTCTGTATATAGGCGAAGGCAGATATTTACTGTTTAAAGAGACGCAGCAGAGATAAAAAAAAAAAAAAAAAAAAAAAGCAACACACAACGGCAGATTGGTGTTTTCCAAATGCGCTCAGGGACAAATAGCTTAATGTTTGGAGAAAATGTCCTGTGATCTGATGAAACCATAATGACTGTTGTCATGTTTGGAGGACAAAATGGGGAAGCTTGCAAGCTTCAGTGCACCATCCCGACTGTGAAGTAAGGTGGTGGCAGCATCATGCAGTACGGCATGATGTGGAAAATTTGGCGCAACGTCTAGAGCAGGGGTGTTAAACTAATTTCTATATGGGGCCACTTTGGCGTCATGAAGTCATTAAAAGGGCCGGTTGCACGTGTAGATACTTTTCATTTCATAATTTCATTCCAGTTCACATAGAAGTATAAAAAAAATGCACAGTAACATGAAAGTAGCACTCTTAGGCCCAGTTTATACAGTTTATCTGGAAAAAAAGTTGATATTGGGGCGAGTTACACTTACAGGAGGCACAGTTTTAGCCACTTTATACACTTTAAAAGGATATATGCCTCTACTTTATGACATGAAGTGCCTTTTTTTTTTTGGCTCTTGAGGGCCGGATAATTTACCTTGACGGGCCAGATTCGGCCCGCGGGCCTTGAGTTTGACACCTGTGGTCTAGAGGCATCAGCTTGGAAGCTAAAGCGTAAACACAAACGCATCCTCCGAATGGGCAGTGACCCAAAACATGTTGCTGGGTTGGTTGCAAAGTGGGTTAAATAGAGCAAAGTCAGTGTTTTGCTGTGGCCATCGCAAAACTCTGACATTACTCTCGTGGAAAATTTGTGGAAAGAGGTAAAAAAAAAGGTGTGTTTGAGCAAGATGCCTGACCCAGTTCCACCAGTTCTGTTAGGACTGAGCCAAAAATCCAGAAAAGTACCGCGAGAAGCTTGTGGAAGAAACCCCCGGACACGTTTGACATTCATTTAATAGAACATTTTTCTGGTATCACGAACGGACCGGACCCAAAACGGGAAAGACTGAGTCGGATTTCATGTCGGATTCGAGGACATTTCCGTAAACATCTGCTGTCAACAAAAACCGAACCAAGTGGTACCTTGAGCTGAGTCGGCTGGTGCAGAAAGGTTGATTGGTTTAAAGATTTAAGAGGCCAGTGAACCGAGGCCACCCTCCTCCCCTGGATCTCCAGCAGAAGTCTGCCTTCTAAGACATTCCTCCACCCTGATGTCACCGGCTGCCTCAGAGAGGGCATATTTATCGCCTGGGGTTGAGCTTTATCTACTGTGGGGATGGAGGCGGTGGAAAAAAAAGGTGTGTGTGTGGGGGGGGGGTTGTTGTCTGAGCATCTTTGTGTCATCACACTGGACCGTATCTCCAGTCTGGAGGCTTGGATTCAAGTCTGGACTGGCCCCGTGTCTGTAGATCCCCCACCTGCATGCTGCCGCAGCCGGGAGCGCTCGAACGTCTGGGGAGGTGTGAGGCACGTCCGCCTGCACCAGCTCCAGCTGTCAGTCTGTGTTGTGGGCGCTGCCCCAGTCTGTGGTTCATGACAAAGCTCACTGAAGTATGTTGTGGTTTGACCATTGTGAAATGCCAGTTTAAACTCCACTAAATAACCAATTAGGCTTTTAAGGGTTTGGGATCTAAGTTTGCGTTTGTGTTCCCTCTCCCTCTCTCTCCATCAGACTGTTTCCCGTTGAAAGCCCGTCGCCATGTCTGAACTAGCCGAGAGGCCCTCCACAGCCGGGCAGAGGCTGGGCGCCCCGGAGAGCTTCGGCGTGTCCACCCTGGAGCCGGGCCTGCGTCCTCCAGCCCAGCCGCCGGGACGGCAGGTTTCCATAAGGGTTCAGATGCTCGACGACACGCAGGAAGTCTTCCAGATATCAGTGAGTCATGCACTTTTTTTTTGTTGTTGTGTCCCACGCCTGCAAACTTCAGTGTATTTTAAGGGGATCTTATGTGATTGAGCAACACAAAGTAGTGCAGAATTGCTAAGTGGAAATGTGAAGTTATTTATTTTTTTTTTACTCTGGTAGTCCTAAATAAATAAATGCTTTGGGGAGGCTTTTCTCCAGCGTGAACATCACTGCAAAAATAGAACTAAAAGGAAGTAAAATTTTCTTGAAATGAACGTATTTGCCCTTGATTTGAGCAGTAAATAAGACTATTTGCCAATGGAATAAGATTTTAGCACTTAGGAACAATTCATCTCCATCATCTTATTCCAAGTGCAGTATATGTAATTATCTTATTTTAGGGGTAAAAATACTCATTCCATTGGCAAATAATCTTATTTACCTGTTCAAATCAAGGGTAAATACATTCATTTCAAGAAAAATTTACTTATTTTTAGTTCTGTTTTTGAAGGCAGGTCGGATTTCGCTGCAAAAAGGCAACTCAAAGTAAGTAAAAACTTCTTGAAATTAGTGTATTTTTCCTTGATTTGAGGAGCTAAATAAGACTATTGGCCAATGGAATGAGAGTTGATATCCTGCACTTGAAATAAGATGATGGAGATGAATTGTTCCTATTTTAAGTGCATAAATATTATTCTATTGGCAAATAGTCTTACATACCTGCTCTAATCAAGGAAAAATACACTGATTTCAAGAAAATTCACTTACTTTTAGTTCCCTTTTTGCAGTGATGGGTATGTCCTGCTGGTTCATACCCATTGTTGTTTAGATTATGGCCTAGTCAAAGCCCAGACACAAATCCTCTTCAAAGTCTCTGGGAACACATAAAAACTGATTTTTACCGAGCCTTTCCATCAAATCTGAGTGAGTTAGAGCACTTTTGCAAAGACAAAGGCCTAAAAATATCAGTCTAGGTGTGTAAAGCTGGTAGAGAGCAACCGCTGCTGTAAACGCAGCGAAGGGACGACTCTTTTTCAGATTTTAGTTGCAAATGTCGCATAATTTGCTCCGTTTCATGTTACAGACTGCTTTGTGAAGGTCTGTAACATGAAATCCTTCTATATTACATGCATGTTTGTGGCTGCAACGTGACAAACCCTTAAAATGTTCAGTGCTTTCTGCACAATCCCCTACCTGTCTTTCCCTCCATCTGCTTTTTTTTTTGTTTGTTTATTTGTTTGAAGCTTTCTCTCTTCTACTCGTCTCTTGAGGTGAGGCGGTCAAATCCACACCTGAGAAACATCTGTGGAAACAAAGGGCTGCGGATATTCTTCCTTCATTTCCTGCTAAAACCCCGTCTCGGCTTCTCGTTTAAAGGCGATTTGCTGCGAATGCCCCGTTCACCTTTGGAGTCCAGTCTCAGATCCCCACTTCCTGGAGATACTCAGGAAGTTGGAGCAAAGCCAGCTTCCTGTTTAAACACACCACACCTACAGACCCCGACTCAGTCAGACCCCGTGTGTGTCTACCAGCTGCAGGGATCTGATTTTAAATCACCCATTTGTTCCATACATGCTCCAGCGCCTGTCCTCCATACCCCTCCGCCATGCCGTTGTGTCTGAGTCAACTCCGTAACTGTGTCATGTTTGCATATTGGAGAATTTGCGTGTGTTTTGAATCGAGCTGGAGCATGTAAAGTACCCTTGCACAATGTTTCTCGTATCTCTGCAATAGTCTCTGATGCGGTGAGTCGTCTCCTAACTGCGGGAGGCTTGAATTTCTGGTTTAACGTCTCGTCGCGAGCTGTGTGTCCTGCTCGAGGGTTTGCATGCCCTTTGGAAAACCCAGCTGCTGTGTTATCAGTGCAGATTTAAAGGGGATTTTCTTTTTGTTCCCTTTTTTTTTTTTTTTCTCTTGTGACGTTAATTAAGAGAGAATCCACTGGCTTGTCGAGCTTCCATAGCTGCCGGTCTGGGAAGCCATAATTGGCTTTCAGCTAAAATGCCAAGAATGTGATGTGGCTGCTGCCTGAGGACGTGTCTGTGGATGAGAGGACGGTTCGGCAGGCAGTTGGTGTCTGGATTTTTTTTTTTTTCTGAATGCGTTTTGAGGTCCTGAATAGATGTCTTTGCTCGTACAGTTTTAAAAAAAGAAAAAAAAAACAAGAAGGCTGGGGTGCTCTGCAGAAAGACAGAGAGAGAGAGAGAGAGAAATCCTTATCATTCCCCAGTCCTTAACTCAACCCAGTCATGCATTAAGAAAAACAGCCTCTATGAAACATTTATTGATAAATTAAGGGCAGAATATATGAGCTTAAAAGATGCACCGATGGCTCTTTTGTTGACAATTTCAGTTGTCTTTAAAAAAAAAACCTGACCTGCTAATCCTTTCAATGGCCTCTAACGTGGATCTTAGGGCGGGTCTGGCTGCCCTGCAGTGTCATGGTAAATTTCCTATAAACACAGACATTACAAGTGGCTAACTCTTTTTCATCTAGTTAAGATAGATAGATAGATAGATAGATAGATAGATACTTTCTTTCTTTATTGATCCCTTAGGGCAGGGGTGTCAAACTCATTGCTACATTACGTTGCAACTGTGTAGATGACACTTTTGATTTGATAATTTCATTTCAGTTCACATAAAGATTTACAAAAAAAATGACAGTAGTGTAGGCCCAGTTTATCTGTAAATAAATAAAAGTTCATATTATGGTGAATTACACTTTAAACTAATCATTTTGCATCACTTTTTCTCTTTTTGGACAGTTCTGGGTTGTTTTAATGTGTTTTGGGAAAACTGACATCTAGTGGCAGGATGCTGCTATTACACAGTAAAAAAAATCAACATTCGCTACAGGAGGCACAGTTTTAGCCTCTTAATACACTTTAAAAGCATATATGCCTCTACTTTATGACCTAATATGGTTTGTGCGGCGCTCCAGGGCCGGATAAATTGTCTTGACGGGCCGGATTCGGCCCGCGGGCCTTGAGTTTGACACATGTTCCTTAGGGGAACTTCAGGAAACCTACGGTCTGTCAAATCTTACATTGAGAAAGAAATTGTGAGACAATCTTTAGTCATTAGCATAGATAGATGGCCTGTGGGGTTTTTTTTTTTTTCAGTCTAACTGAACACATGAACTAAATGACTTACATTCAACTCTTTATACAATCTAATTAACACCCAAAACTCCCTTTTCATGCATTGCTGGACTGATCTCTATGATGGATCTGCTTGGCGGGTCCTGCTGTACTGTTGATTCTCGGCATCTTCCATCGCTAAGCTAGCCCAGTGTGGCGACTTTAGGCCACTTTAAGAAATTTCCATGCTCACTGCTCTAGCCGCACTCATGCTGCATTCACTGGGCGGGGAAAACATGGGATCTGTGAACGTTGGGACGGCCTTTTTGGCAGCCAAGCTGAAAATCTGCATTTTTTTTTTTTATTGATGCCCGAGCAGTAGATGCATCCCTGTCAAGACGAGTCTAATTTCACGTTTAACAGCATATTTCTATAGTTTGTGGCACGGTTTAGGCAACAGTTGTTGGTTGTTTCTCTGCAGTAGCACCGGAAACACTGCAAAAATGGATCTAAAAATAAGTAAAATTTTCTTAAAGTTAGTGTATTTATCCTTGATTTGAGTAGGTAAAATGGATTATCTGCCAATGGAATGAGTATTTTGACCCCTAAAATAAGATAATTAGACATCCTGCACTTGAAATAAGATGATGGAGATGAATTGTTCTTATTTTAAGTGTAAAAATCTTATTCCATTGGCAAATAGTCTTATTTACCTGCTCAAAATAAGGACAAATACACTCATTTGAAGAATATTTTACTTATTTCTAGTTCTGTTTTTGCAGTGAAATGACATTAACCACTGGAAACAGCAGGCAGCACAGCTCAGAAAGTGACCCAGCCTAATAAATGACGGTCTTTTTTGGGGCGCTTAATGAATTCGGTGAAATCAAGTTCCCATTGTGTTCACCTAATCTGTCTTTTCCCGCCGTAACGCCGTGCTGTGTGTTTGTGCCGTAGGTGTGAATCAAGAGATAAGCCTCCAGCTTTGCACCGGCGTTGGCTCTCAAATGGGCATTTTTCTCGGTGGAGGGGGAGCTCGTTAAGCAGCCCGTTATCTCCGGACCTCAGCGGGGCGTCGCAGAGCAGCAGCAATCCATTCTATAAACGACTTTTACTTTCATTACCGTCAGTCTGTGTGTGTGTGTGTCATCTTAAACTCATGAATGTATCACTATGGGTTCAGATGGGAGGACAGTGGCTACTGTCGGGTTTTTTCTCACCTCGTGTCGTATTTGTGAGGAGGCGCTAAGGAGCAAAACTCCACAGCAGCTCCGTAATGTCGAGACAATAAACACACTTCTGTAATTCACCTCTACAAGTCATTCAGAGCATCTCCTCTCATCTTTGTTCTTCTTTGTTTGTTTATCTAGAGTTATTTCTTGTCCCTCTTTGTGCCCTTCCTTTCTCCCATTGCCTTCACCTCCCTTCTGTCCTCCTCGATTCCTTCTCTGTGCTTTTCTTTCCTTGCTTTTTCCCTCCCTTTTTCTGTTGCTGTTCCTTTATCCTCCTCTGTCCCTCTTGTATCTCGTTTGTTACTTCTCTTGTTAATCCTTTTTTTTTTTATCTGTCCTTCATTCCGTTACTTCTGTGTGACCTCATTTAATTCCTTTGGGTCCTTGCTTCCTTCATTTCCTCCCTTGTTCTTTTCTTCCATAATTTTTGTCTTTTTTGCCCTTTCTTTCCTGCCTTCCTTCATTCCTTGTGATTTTTTTCCTTCCTTCATTATTTTCCTAGTGCTTTTATCCTTTCTTCCTTCCCTTTCCCCTTCCTTTCTTCCTTTCCTATTGCTTCTATCCTTGCTTCCTTCCCTTTTCCCTTCCTTTATTCCTTTCCTAGTGCTTCTATCCTTGCTTCCTTCCCTTTTCCATTCCTTTATTCCTTTCCTAGTGCTTTTATCCTTTTATCCTTTCTTCCATCCCTTTCCCCTTCCTTTATTCCTTTCCTAGTGCTTCTATCCTTGCTTCCTTCCATTTTCCCGCGTGGCGGATAATTAAGATTGCATTACTGTGCAATGAGTATATTTGTGGATAATTTCCCCCTCAGAAAGACTCTAAATGCCTTTATTTGCACTTTGTGGAGACGATGCACGTGCAGGATAGCTCTCAGCAAACCTTTTCATCCCTTTAGACCTGGTTCTTTGGTTTGGTTACAGAGTGGGAATGTATTCCACGCCTTCTCTTTGCGTAACACTGCACATTTTGTTTTTTTAGCTTGTTTGTTTTTCACAGATTTTAATCAAGCATCTCCCCTAAAACCAACAGATTGTGCTTTCATATTCCTTCTCCGACTTATGCTGACTAAGACGAAATCCTCCTGATTCCCTGGAGATCAGTTGAGCTCCGATAAGCCGGTCCCCCATTCACCTCCCCTCACTAAGAAATCCCATTTGCCAACATGACGCCTTTTATGAGACTTCCAGCCAACACATATGGAGCCATATAACCTCCCTACACCCATCTATCCCAACTCTTTTCTTCTGACAAGGATGATTTTAAAGTTTATTTTTGCCGTTTTCTTCTCATCCATTGGCAGCCAGGGTTCCTCTGGTTTCCTATCTTGTCCTCCATGCTCACTTGACCCTAATCCCTGTAAAACCATCCAGTATATGCTCACCATGATTGACTTTCTCAGTGAATGTCAGGGGCTTTAGATGCACACCATCTGACAGCAGGAGGGAGACGAAGAGGGGTGGCCTTAGGTGCGCGGTGGAGCTGTGGAAAGATACCGGCCTCCAGAGGGGGAAGGCTACGAGGATTAGGATGACAGATCTACTCCATGGACATCATTTGATAACCTGGCAGCCTGCGATAAATAACTGACACGTCCCCCTGACACGTTTTACCCGCAACGCAAACACAAACACACGCTGCTTAGCTTGGATGTGGATTGGCTGACATTTAAAATTGATGGGCCTTTGTGCTGCCTGCTGTCTGGGGACTGAGTAGGGTGTAAATATGGAGGCAGAATGAAGCAGGGAGCTGCGACGCTACTTTAAAGTCCTAATGCACAGAGGTAGCTGTAAACATGGATCGTTTTAGATTATAATCACTCTAAATGTTGTAATGTTTGTTTTTTATTGCTGTTCTGCAAAAGAAACACAAGGGCCTTAGTAGGTATGCTCCTCTTCTTTATTTACGTCCTGAAAAATCAGCTGTGGAGCAGATTTCTATTTGTATATGATACGAAATGGGTTGAAATTTTTTTGTAACTTCACATCATTTTTTTATTTAATTTTTTTTATTGGAGCCAAAAGAAGAAATAAAACAAAACAAAGATATATATATATATATATATATATATATATATATATATATATATATATATATATATATATATATATATATATATATATATATATATATATATATATATATATATATATATATATGAATACATATAAAAATATATAGTCACATATACAGTATGTCTCTTTCTGTGATCACACACAGATCTACACTGCAAAAAGGGAACTAAAAGTAAGTAAAATTTTCTAGAAATAAGTGTGTTTTTCATTGATTTGAGCAGGTAAATAAGACTATTTGCCAATGGGATTAGTAGCTCTACCCCTAAAATAAGATAATTAGATATTCTGCACTTGAAAAATGATGACGGAGATGAATTTTTACTACTTTAAGTGCAAAAATCTTATTCCATTGGCAAATAATCATATTTACCTGCTCAAATCAAGAGGAAAATGCACTCATTTCAAGAAAATTTTACTTAATTTAGTTCCCTTTTTGCAGTGTATACAGTCAGTACAATACTGCCAAAGCTTCGTATCAAAGTAAAAATTCCCACATTACAGTCCAGCAGTTTCAGCCCCTTTTTTTTGTATTTTTTTTTTAATCCCCAACAAGAAAGAAAAAGGGAATAGAGGGGAAAAAAAACAACAAACAAAAACCCCCCCCCCCCCCCCCCTTCCCCTCTCAGCTCAAAGTCCACTTGATGAAAAATAAAACAAATGAATGTGTCATTCATCAGGTATGAAAACCCCTACTCATAAAATAACAAAATACAGTGGCAGGCATGTCCTTAACCCAGAGGGAAATGGAGGGACTTTTATCAGACTTCCAATGTAAAAGTAAAATATGCCTTGCCGGTAAAGATGTAAAGGCAACAATCTCCTTTTGAGCAAAACTTAGAACTAAAGTAGGGTTGAGGATACCAAATATAGCTACTAATGGACAAGGTTGTAAATCTACTTTCAAGACAGAGGACATAATTGAGAAGTAGTTAGACCAAAAATTATATAATTTGGAACAAAGAACATGTGGCCAAGATTGCATGGGGAGCCTTTGCATTTGTCATATACAGTATATCCACGACAAACTGCACATCATTTTAAATGAACCAATAGGATGCAGGGTAGTTAACCTGGAGGCTGGAGAGTATGGGAGGGACTGGGAGACAAATGAAATGAAACGTATTCATTTGGAGCATATGCAGCTACATTGCTTTTATTTGAAAGTGGTTCTTAAGTGCTAAAGCAATCAGCATCATTCACCACCACTGATGATGGGTTAGTGTGAATGCTAACCAGGGCCTTGTAAGAGTCTCAGGTAGCAATATACTAATAATCTAATTGAAAGCATGCTTCTGTATCCTATTCAATTAGAAGGGTAAATAATTTTTCTTATTAATCTAATATATTTTACAGAATAAACATCTGTTTCAGGGTGAGCTAAAACACTTGCATTATGGGTTTATGAGTTCTCTAGAGCCAAACATTCGCTTTGAAAGACATAATTTATTAACGTCATCAGAAACCTTCATGCATGTGCAGAAATCCCCCAGTCCCAACTCAATCATTCGCTTCAAAACACTAAAGCTACGCCAACTCTGTTTATTATCCCTGCACAGCTGAATGGCTGTGGAGGGATTTCTTTTTGCTCCTCTGTATGAATGTAGGTATGTGTGGACTTTCTGCTTTTATTAAAGAGCTGTCGTGTTTTCCTTTTAGTCTATTTTATGTCCTGTTAGGATTGTCAGAATGATATTGTGATACAATTTTCTGCGGCAACAGGCGATAAAGTATTATCGTAAGTAATGCCATAGATATATTAATCTGTATGGTGCGGTGAGGCTTCAGACTTTTTTTTCTCTGAAATATTAAATGTTTAATCAGATTTGTGGATGTAATATGTCGTCTTTTATGGTTGTTTCTCAATTGAGTGAAATTTTTATCTTTTTAATATAATCTGAATTACTAGTCTGCAGAGGACGGTAATAAAGATGATTGAAAAACTGAAAGCAAATCTGTAACGTGAGAGGGATTAATATGTTAATGTCGCATGAAGATAAACTTAATTACTGGAAAATAGAAACATTTACTATTACATGTTCATATATGCACCGTAACTAGAAAGAAAACCCAATATAAACTGCTTAATATGTGGCAGCAATCTTTTTTTAAATGACCTGAAATTACCTATGATCAAAGGTTTGTAAATTAGTTTCAAAGAAAATTTAAAAAAATCCTTCAATGTAAGCAAGTAGTATATTCTTTTTGAATTTCGATCACTTTTCATTAAGGTAACTGCATAAAATCAGGAGTTGATTGAGGTTCAGTGTAAAATGAAACAATTTAATACATATTTCAAAAAACTAAAACTAAGATCCTATTAAAGAATTTTTTTTTTTTTTTAAAGTTTGAGATGGTATTTTAAGATTAAATGTGACCAAAGCTAAAGGTGCAGATTTTTGGTAGTTGGCCTTAAAAGCAAAATTAAACCTCCTAAATGAAAAAGCTAATTTGCGTAAAGTTAGCCAGCTTGCTACAACTGAATTATTGGCCTTTATTGTACTTAATCTGTGTAGTCTTTCTGTTTTCTAAGAGCATGAAACAAGAAATTATATCCTTTGAAAAGAACCATTTTCAATATTAGTCCAAATAAAAAAAAAATAGATTTCCTAGCGTAACACTGTTAGCTAAGGTTAGCAGCTAAAGTATAAAGAAGGCAGCTTTGTGCAAAATATTTTTTTTAGCCTAGTTTCATCATTTAGATTAATCAGATGTTGCTGACAATGACAATTTAGACTGAATAAAATACAATTGGTCAAACAATAAACAAAGTGGGTAAAAAATAAACTTGCCTACTCACAGAGCTAATGTTAGCTGTGCTTATTAGCTAACTGACTGATTAGTCTGCTGTGTCTTGGCAGCTTTTGTCAGGAGTAGAAACGTAATCTATTAATGTATGACAAGTACCTTTTTAAACAAAAACTGAGATTTTAAATTAAAAATATTTGTTTTAAGACCTTTTTGTAGTTTATTCGGGGTTAGCTAATGTTTGTAACTAAAGCTTGACAAGAAGTCATTTGTGTTGTGGTTGGTTTTGTTTATCAAAATACAGTTTCACTAATCATTGGTCAAACCTTGAAAATAACACTTTATTAAATAGAAATGTAAATTGTCAAAGTTTAACATGCTTACTCAGACTTATTGATGGCTAAGTTAGCTTTATAGCTACACTTGTGCAGCATTGTTAGCAAAGGCTAGCAGCAAAAGCCTAACAAAAAGTGGGTTTATATATATATATATATATATATATATATATATATATATATATATATATATATATATATATATATATATATATATATATATATATATATATATATATATATATATATATATATATATATATATATATATATGAGTAGCACAAGTTTTGCATAAAATCATGGCCTTATTTTATTTTATTCTGACCAACTGTGCTGCACTATGACTAATAATAGATATTTTTTTTTGGCAATGTGGCAATAAGAATTGTTGTCTTAATGCCAAAAAGAGCCTAACAGATTTTACTTTCACAAGTGGAGCGGTACAGCTTTCGCCATACTGCTCCGCTTGATTTATGCATGTAAATAGTTTTATTATAATTCATGTGGGGAGTATTTCAAATGATGTGGATACTACAATGGGAAAGTAGGAGAGGAAAGGAAAAACAAGAAAAAAAGGAGAAAAGGTGAAAGAAAGAGGAGATAAAAGGGAGAGAATATTAAAACGTCTTCAGTCTGCTTTGTCACCAGCTAAGAGAGATGTAAAAAGAACAGCACAACCAACAGATATAGTATAACAGATACAATAAAGTAACACCTTGATACCATCGCTGAAGTATATGTAGTATTATTTAATCCGACATGGTAGCTGAAGATAAAAATATGGGCTTTCTGTATGGAAGTAAATCTCTAAATACCTGGAACCCAGCACCTGTAGTTGTTTGTGAGTGTACACTTGTGCATGTGAAGTTTTTCAAAAAGAAAAATGCTCAATAGTGGTTGTGAAGAGTATGGCAAGAGAATGACATGGTTGGTATTGGCTTTACTACTCCTGTGGTTAAAAAAGGCATTTCCTTTAACCTCTTTTTTAATTGTTTTGTGCAAGGAATCCTGTACTTATTAGAGATGAAAATGTGTTCACCAATAGGAATAAGTTAAATTGCATTTGATATCTTTACTAACTCCAAACCCTAAACCCTGTCTGGGTCTGGCTTTGTTGAATTTGCTCCTTTTGTTGGTGAGGTGGGTTTCTGCACGTGGAGCCACGTGAGAGCCATTTGAACTTGCCGAGTGCAAAGATGGGGCCACAGACAATGCTTCCCTGAAGCTAGGGAAAAAAGAAAGAAATGATAGCAGATCGTTGCTTGTGAGTGAAAAAGCATCCCCTGATGGCGAGAGATGATTGCTGAGGTTGTTTGTGAATGGTAGCAGAAAACAAAAGGGTAGAGGCCTTACTGAAGGACAGAAAAGAGACGCGGTGCTGAGCTCTTTGTGGTGGAAAAAGAGACACACATCCGACTCCCACAGAAGCCAGTGAATGAGCAAACACTGGCTGCTTCGCTTGGCTGCAAGTCCCTTTTTTTTTTTCCTCCAGTACTGCAGTGAATTAGGGCCTCGGTGAAGAAGTTCAGCAGTGGACGTGCAGGGGCTCTTTTTAGGGTAATCACTGTACCCCTGCCACACTGCAGTTCCCAAAACCACCAAACCAGATTTGCAGTTGCTGTTTGTGAATGTTGTTTTAGTGCAGCCTTCTGTAGCCGTAGAGGTGGGCTTGTGGCGAAGCGATCCCTGTGGTTTGTAGGAGTGTAGCTGCTTGTTTGAACCCTAGAAACTTGGATGAGGCCAAAAACTGATTTGGGAAATCTGGCCTCGGCTCTGTTCTCTAAATGTTCTCCCAAAAAAGCAGAGCTACGTCTTATTAGACTCTCGCTCCGGCTGCTTCTGCTGCTGTAAATCTTCATTTTGATGATTGAAGAGGGATGTTTGGGTTCTGTCAGGCTTTTCCATTAGCCTGAAAGCCTGAAACTCCCCCACCATACAGGCAAGAGAAAAAAAAAAGGAATGCCGAATCTTAATCTGTAGTAATTGTTTGGAACCGCTTCCACATGGATGAGATCAAAATTAATTGGGAAGTTCAAGCGCTTTATAAATAACATAAAGATGCTGCAGTCGCACCACTCCTCCAGTGAGGACATTTTAAGGTCAGTTCAGAGCTGCACAAGATCAGGAACATCTCATAGAAATAATGAACATTTACCTGCACTTGAGAATGTTATCCCCTAAACATGTTCAATTCAATTCAGTTTTATTTATATAGCGCCAATTCATGAAACATGTCATCTCAGGGTAACCTGACCCTAGCCAAATGACTTTCGCTCTGCGTAGCTCCACTGATCCATCTGGAACAGATCCATAGGAATGGCGTTTCAGAAGGCGGGCCTTATCAAAAATCCTTGCATATGATTGGATAAGCCACTTGTCTGTCATCTTTATCGACGTGCTATTTCAACCACTCACACCGAAGCTAACCCGTGACGTTGATGAGAGCAACGCAGGAAAAAACAAAACTTGCCAAATCCGGTCGGGAGAAGGGCGAAAACATCATTTCCACCAACAAAAGCCTTCAGAGGCGTTCTCTGATGTTCTTTTAATGAAACAATATTAGGTAGATTGGACAACACGGAAGAAATAGCAACATTAATGCTAACGCTTGCTTCCTCGATGCGAGCCGCCATTGTTGTCTGAATCAAAACAGTCTCACGTCACGGTCACTTCTCCACTACGTCACATCTATGAAACTCCAGCCCTGCGTCCTGATTGGCTGGACAGTAAAATGGGTTGAAGAAATCACTCTCTATGGGAGAGGTCCCAGATGGATGTGAGTGAAGCTAGGCGGAACGATATTCATCTGGCTCGTCAGATTAATCTCAAGGCACTTTCTAACGTCAAATTCAATCAGATTATACAGATTGGTCAAAAAGTTTCCTCTCTAAGGGAAACCAGTTGATTGCATCAAGTCTTGACAAGCAGCATTCACTCCTGCAGAAGCGTAGAGCTACAGGGAGAGTCGTCTGCATTGTACATGGCTTTGCAGCAATCCCTCATACTGAGCAAGCATGAAGCGACATACGCCAGGTGTGTGAATTAAGGGCCTGTAAAGACAGCTAACTGGTCAAATATATTACAGATTATGCAGAGGGGGGATGCATTACTTGGAATATAACATTCAGTCAATCACTGCATCCAGTCAGTGCAATTGTGATCATATTTCATGCTCTGAAGTCGCGGTGATGAATGCTTTGTGTTGAGCAGCCCTGGGTGCTGTATGTCGTTTTTGCCTGTTAGATCTGTCTTAATCTCTTTCCTTGCTCCCTCCTCGTCTCCTCCGGGATGTTTTCCAGGAGTCCTTGGTGTTATTCTGCAGCGTCGCCCCTGCTGCGTCCCTGAGTTGATCCTCTGAGAAACCAGCGTTGGAATGTAGCCCTGACTGTGATGTGGGAGGGGGAAAAAAAAAAAATAGTTTTGACTTTCATCACCTCCCCTCTTTTTTTTTTTTTTCTTTTTCTCAGCTTGGAAATTTTAACTTTTACGTCCTTTTTTTTTTTTTTCTTGGGTGTAATTTTTGTTCAGTTTTTGTCACTCTGGTCCCAATCCACAGCAAGAAGTAAATCAAATTTGAATGGAAAATACCTTTCTTCAGTTGCAGGATTTCACAGTGATTTGGAAATTTGATTGTTTCTGGCTCCCAGCGTGTCTCTTTTTTTTTAATCCACTACATCTGCACGCTGTGGCTGTTTTTAATGAGCGATGCATTTCTGTGAACATGTTGCAAGACCAAAACTTCCTAATATGACTCAGATTTGCAGATCCCGGTGATTTTTTTGCATCAATTTGTTTTTTGTTGTGCTCAAATTTTTTTTGTCCTACTAAAAGTGGCTCAAAATGCAAGAGGACATTTAAGATCAGGTTTAAAATATGGCCTCCTAATGGTTGCAGGTTGTTAGTCTCCTCCAAAAAGGAGCTCCAGAGGCTGTTTTTGTACCCGATTATTTTTTTTTTTTTCCCCACAAGGCGTAGTTCAGACACACCCACCATCAAAACTACCCAGCATGCTAATTACATTTTTTATCCTTTGGGGCTGTGGATGTATTCCCCTCTGCTCTTCGGTTTAATTGTCTGCCACGAGTGTGCTGCAGGGCATAGCATCCACACACCGAGACACGCATCATTGTCTTTACAGCAGACTGCTGGCGTCGTCCTCCACCCCCCCATCAGCTGTGTTGGGAACTTAATTTCCCAGATCTGGCAGGTATTTGCCAACATGCTGCATTTTTTTTTCTCCGCTCTTAGATGGCGTTTGTACGTCTCTCTTTGTTGGGTTAAGCTGTTTAGCATAATCCAAACGTGTGAGGGTGTGATTGGTGGACAGATAAAAAGGGGTAACGGTCTCCCAGCTATCCTGTGGTTCTTTTTATGGGGAATTGTACAGTTTGTACCAAGCAATTTTCTTAATCAGGAGGTGTTTTTTTTTTACTGTGGGTATTGCTTACTCACATTGTTTCAGCTCCATCACTAATTCTTCATGAGACTGAGATCAGGGCTTCATGATTGCTTCTCCAAAAATGTTGACTTTGTTTTCCTTAAACTGCTTTGTAACGAACTTGGTGGTTTGTTTATTGGCCATTTGGAAGAGCCGTCTGTCACTTTATGAACTTTGATAGATGGATATCTTTATTGTCATTTTGTATGCACAAAGTGCGTACAGAACGAAATTTCGTTTGCATACAGCTTGAAAAAAAGTCACTCTAAAAATCACAGTAGATTGCAATATTTTTCAGGATAAAGATGCAGCAGCGATTTATGTAAACAGTTGAAATGGAAAACCAATGTAAACAATGCATGGGAAATAGACAGTGTGCTATTCACGTATCCAGACGCAGCAGCAATTTACATCCTGACCCCTCTGGCTGTAACCAGACGAGTTATCCGCCGTGTTTTGTTTTGAAACATTCGCAGGCAGAACCAGGAAGTTAACAGTTGAAGGATAAATCCCTGAAAATTATTGGTATGTAAAGAAATAGTGTTTGCAAGGCCTTATACAGCAAAATGAGATGTTTGTCAATGGCCTCAGTTGCAATAAAATAGCAGAGATTGACATTTTCTTTGCTGGGATA
The DNA here is from genome assembly GCF_011125445.2 of Fundulus heteroclitus. Lineage (NCBI taxonomy): Eukaryota > Metazoa > Chordata > Actinopteri > Cyprinodontiformes > Fundulidae > Fundulus > Fundulus heteroclitus. Next base: position 90,857 of record NW_023396590.1, read on the forward strand.
GAAGCTGAGATGTTGCTGGGTGCCCTGTGCTCAGCGGGGAGGAGAAGCAACAGCAGGGGGGGTCTTTGTGACCCGTCTTCTCAGTGGAGGAGCTAGCTGCAGTTGGTTAAAGCTGGTTTCACGCTCTGCTTCTGTGGGTCTGTCAGGGAGAAGCGGCACAGGCTGTTGTTGGTGACAGGGTACATTATTCTGAGCTGTTGGGATAAGCCTCCAGTGAGTCTTTGCTGATTTAACAGCTGATCTGAGGACAGATTGACGCTCGCCATGATTGGGGCTACACAGTCCAGAGAAGTCTAGAAAATTGGTTGTTTTTCCAGACTTTATTCTCCGTCCCATTCTCCAAATGTTCTTTCCTCTCTCCCTATCTCCTTCCTTACTTCCCTGTGCCCTCTTACCTTTTACCCTCTCATCCTTGTCATACCTACCTTATTTCTGTCCATCCTTCCTGGATTCCTGCTTCCATTCCTTTCTTCTTCATTGTGCCCTTTCGCTTCTCTGTGTCCTACCTTCCTTCTATCCATCTTTTCATCCTTCCTTGTCATCTACGTCCACTCCTTCCTTTGGACCTACCTTCTTCTGTGTCCTCCTTCCTTGTTTCCCACCTCCATTCTTCCCTTTTCCCCCTCGTTCTTTTCTTCCTACCTATGTTTTGTCTTTCCTCTCCTGTCTCCTTCCTTTCTGTTTTGTACCCACCGCTTCTCTTACTTGTGCCCTTCCCTTCTTAGTTTTGCTTGTGTCCTTTTATTTCTGTCCTTTGTTGTCCTTTCTTCAGTGTGTCCTTCTTCCTTGTTTCCTACCTCCATTTCTTACTTGTGTCCATCCTTCTTTTCTTTCTGGTGTCCTACCTCCCTACTTTACTGGTTTCGTATCTCCGTTCTTGTCTCATTCCTTCGTTCAGCGCTCCTTCCTTGCCTCCTTCCCTGTGTCCTACATCCCTCCCTCTTGTCCCTCTCTCCTTCCAGTTTCCTGTTGTTCCCAGCTTCTATATATAAACCCTGTCCACTATATTTAATCTTCCATAAATTCAAGGCGAACTTTTAATATTTCACGTTTTAAACTTGAGGAAAGGGGAAATCGAGCAGGTCGCGTCTGGAGAAGTATGGAATCGTCACCTGAAAGAAGTGTAGGGACCTTTAATAGTCGCCTTCTCCTGCAGGTTGCTGTAACCCGAGCTGGCCTTTCTCTGTTGATGCTGACGCACATTTCACCAGCAGGACGCAGCATGTTCTCTGGTATGAAGTTTCCTGATATGTCTGACCATGCAGGAACCAAAACACACCCAGACTGACAGCTCAGACCTCTCCTCATGGCCTCCCCTCAACACCTCCTCAAATTTCCTCATCTTTTTTGCTTCAGTAGAGCCATTTTTTCCCTCTCCTCTTTGAATAAAACAGATCCTTCCTGACAGTCATAACAGGGACTAAAGGAAAGGGGCAACGTTTAGCTGTTTTCCCTCTCCAGTATTTCCTCCTGTGAAGAGTTCCCATCATCCGTTTCACCCGACTGCTTCCCTCCCTGCTGACAGGAGGCAGCCTGCAGCAGAGCAGACCAGGAAGTACGTTCATGCTTCAATCAACAATGAAACGCAGTTTTGATCATTTATCTCCTGGACGTTAGGCAGACTATGCATGATTAAAAAGAACAAAAAAACTGTGGAGTGAGGCTTTGGTTTGCTCACCTCGGCAGATGGTGGGAATATTAAATTTGGCCATGAAGGAGGCTGATAAATGTGGGAACGTAATGGAGGGTCATTACCTCTGTTATTGTGCTGCGCCTTATCAGGAGATTGTGCAAGAGGCGTGTTATTGGTAAATATCAGCAGCTATCGGTAGTAAAGTCTACTCTTCCACCTTTTTCTGTCCTCTTTCTACTGCCAGGGCTCTCCAGCCAACAACCTGAATATCTTATTGACATGCAAAAAGTGAATTTGAACAGCCAAGATGTGTCGCATTCCAAGATACAGTCCATCCTTCCTGTTTTTTTTTTCTTTTGCAGGTGTCATATTAAACGCTTTCCTGCTGTAGAAATGTTGTAAATTCACAGAAAACATTTATATTAACGCTGACACAGATTCTGAAGAAAAATGTAAATAACGTTTTGGTAGGAACTCTGCAGGAGGAGAGATGAGATTAAAGGCAGAAACTGAAATGTTTGGTGAAGTATATGGATGTTTTCTTAGCTGCTGGGTGCAGAGGGGGGTGGATGGGGTGGATAGTAGAAAAACAGTGAGTGATTCACTCTGATATACCACTTTCCAGCTTGGCAAGGCGCTGGCTGCGTCACATGAGGCAAGTCCTGATTTAGGAGGGGAGGAGGGGAGAGGAAGCGTATTCGTCACTGTTTTAGCTGGCAGATATTTCTGCTGGAGGGACAGTCAAACGCTGATGGCTTCCTGGCTCGTTTCATCTATAGGCAAAGACCGTGAATGACTCCGGAGGAAGTGAACAAGTAACACAAACAAACTCATCGTTTCAACTTACTAAGCAGTTTGTGTTTGGAGTTCATTTAAACTCCCCCCTCTCAGCTGAGCATAATGGACACTGATATAATCAGCAGTACTTTTGGCTGGAAAGAACATGTCTGAGTCGTTTTATGATAGGTAAACACAGAGAAAAAAAAAGGCTTGAGAGTGGTTCTTGTTTCACGTCTGAAGCTATTTTAATCACTTTCCGTGGGTTGGATAAATGTTTGTTGCAAGATTTCTGTACTGAAGGACAGCTGGTCATTAAGGCTCCTGTCTCGACCTTATAATTATCTTGGTTCGGCCCTAAAATACAGCTCTGGGAACTGGACACTACCCCCGCATGTGAACTTTTTTTATTCACTGTTTGGGTATAAAAAGAAGCCCCTACCTGGAATATTTAACCGCAAACAAACCTGAGAAAAAAAAAACCCAAAACACTTTATCTGAATCCTGCTCAGTAGAAATGTGATTGTGTGTGTGTGTGTGTGTGTGTGTGTGTGTCTTTTGCGTTTTTGGCTGACTAAGAAAGCCTCATTGATGGAGGCTGCTGAAAGAAGTGATTGTGATTCAAAGTGAATGGACCTCAGTCTGTGCTCTGCAGGGACCAATCTGCTGTACGTCTGCTGGAGGATTCAACAAGCAGATAAAAACGCCTGATATTTGTCACACTTAAAACAAGCCACAACACAAAACTTTTAATAAGCCAGTTCTGTGTTTTTGTTTTAACCCCTTGAGCGATTTTTGTCTAAAAATGCTGCCTTGAGTGGGTCAAGAGAAAAGGCCAAACGGCTCTACTTTAAGTGACATCTAAAAGGCTTGTTTGGTTGCTTGTTGGGTTTATTTTTCACTCATTGCCATATAAAAACATCTAAATGATTCTTTCCCACAGAAAATATTAGCAATTTACTCATCGGAATTTCCCGTCATAGGATGAAAACGGCACAATAAAACAACTTTATTTAAAGACAACATGATTACAGAGCTGACTGTTTTTAGCATCAATCTACTATTAGCACAGTTAGCATTACTAAATCTGATATGTTTCATGACAGAGATTAAAAGCTCAAAAAGATTTAACTTAGCTGCACACCCTTTAGCTTTCCTGTTATCTGCAGCAAATTTAGCTCCCTCTCATTCTTTCACAGCCTAAATTAACAGCAAACAGCTTCTTACTGCAGTTTTGAACACCTCAGTGATTCTGACAATACTTTTTTTCTAACAGGTTACTGGTCTTTAATTATTTATATTGGGAAGCAGAAGGGACGTCAACGTAAAACATGATGCTACTATTTTAAGACAGACTAAACAATTACAGAGTTGAGACTTTAAAACTGTCTCTAGCTTAATTTATTAGCAATTACCACAGCTAACCTCACTAAATCAGCAGTCTTTGTGTATATCTTGATCATGTTGATCCTTTAAGACTGCCAACATTCTCAAGTCTGGTTATTTTCTTGATTAGAGAAATTGAAAGCTGAAAAATATGAAACTGAGCAACTTTGTTATATCCAATTCAGCCTTCCTGTTATCTGCTGGAAGTCTTGCTCTCTCTTGCTCCGTGACAACCCGAATGAAACAAAAAGATGTTGTAGAAAGCACAGGTTCCTTTTTAAATAATTTCTTACACCTCTGTGCATCCCCTGGCTTCGGTTTTAAACAACTAATAGACAGTGAACATGGCTAACTTTGAGTCTTCTTTACTCGGTACCAACTTCCATACTAAAGAGTGTATGTTTTTTTTGTTTTTGACCTATTCATGCATAGTCACTTCTCACTGATCAGAGAAATCGTATATTTTTTTACTTTTTAACCAGCGATTTGAACATCTTGTTTGTGTTGAAGCATTTTCTTTCTTACTTGAGTTACTTCACCATGTAAGACGTTGCATTTTGTTGCTTTTTTAAGAGTATATTCACAGAAATGTGCATAAAAAATAAAAAATGTGCGTAAAAATATTTTTTTACAGTTAAAGCATAAAAAATATTCTAGTTGAGTGCTAATATCAAAATTATGACATTAGATGAGTCTTAGAACCTCTTTCAGGGTTTGTACACAGTCTGGAAAAGTATGGATTTTGAATTATGAGTTTTTCAGGTGTGGGTACGTTTTGAAAAAGAGACTATTGTGTGCAATACAAGCGACAGATCAGCATTTTCTGTTGGGTCTTTTTTATAAAAAAATTACCTTTGTAGAAATGCCTGCCAATAATCCATAGTGAATATGCAGGTTTTGTCTTGAAGAAGGATTAAAGAACCACAGCAAGCTAGAAATCTGGGGGAAAATTGAAAGGTTTGCCATGAAAAATGCATCGGTCATGGTCAACATTTCATTGTTCAACTGCAAGTAAACTTTTTGATTTTATGCGTTTATTTTTAAAAAGCCCGTCATGACCAACTTTTTGAATGCTGTCTAAAAAAGGGTACATTCAAGCGAAGACAAAAGGTCAAACCTTTCGAGAAAAAAGCCCAGTTTCTCTTTCACATGGGAGCAAATGTCTTGCATGCAGCATCTGCAGAGAGAGAAAGTTTGTTTGTGTTTTCACAAGTGACTTCTCTCTTTCAGTTCCCACATGTGAAACTGCAGACTGAAAGGGTAGAAACATGCAGCTCGACTGAAAACAAAAAGTTTGTTTTGTCGGCAAACGTTGGAATTTGATATTGCAAAATGCACCCAGAGCTTGGAGTGTCATGAACCGGGCGAAATGCTGGCACTCTCTGGCACTCTTGACTTTACTTTCGCCTCTTGGTCCATTGTTTTCTGCCAGCTCCTGTCTGTTGCAGAGCTGTTTTCCTCTCAGCTTTCCTCTCTTCTCGGCTCTTCAGCTCTCACCTTTTGTTATAGTCTTTTATTTTTTCCCTCCCCGCTCACACACTGTTTAGATTAGATTCAGTTTTGTCTTATGACTACCAGCTTGCTGTGTGGACAAAAAAACTTAATGACAAACAGGTTTGCTGCTGATTTTCAGACTAGCTGCTGCCGTTGGGATGGAAAAAAAAAAAAGTGTGTTGATGTTTTCTGGCAACTTGGAGGAGATCTAGCCTGTCAGGTTCATGAAACCCGTGTTGTTGTAAGTAGAGTTGATATTTCTAGAGTATACCGCTTTTTTCTGACATATGTTTCTTCGCGCATTTGAACTTGTAATGTTACTTGAGTGTGATTAATGGTTCTTTATCTCAATCTCTTTCCATACTGAAGAAAGTTTAGCTATAGTTGGAGGAAATTGCTTATTCCATTAACTGATTGGTATCTAGAGAACACCAGGCTCTCACCTTCTTTGCGGATGATGCGGTTCTCTTACTGTCTTCAGGCCATGATGTTTGCCGTGAACTGGACCAGTTGCCAGCTAAGCGTAGAAGTAACCAGAATGAGATCCAGCACCTGTAATTGAGCCTTTCCACCTAAGTGGTTCCCTTATTTAACCAGAACTGCTTAAACTGATCAAAGGTACATACTGGAGACTAAAAGTCAGATTTGCATCAGGGGCTTGCTTTCTTATATTTTCAATCTATGCTTTTTGCTGTGTTTTACATTTTTCTCTTAAATTAGGCAAATTACACTGCATAAAGGGAACTAAAAGTAGGTAAAATTCTCTTGAAATTAGTGTATTTTTTCCTTAATTTGAGCAGGTAAATGAGACTATTTGCCAATGGAATAAGATTTTTGCACTTAAAATAAGAACAGTTCATCTCCATCATCTTATTTCAAGTGCAGGATATCTAATTATATTATTTTAGGGGTAAAAATTCTCATTCCATTGGCAAATAGTCCTATTTAGCTGCTCAAATCAAGGAGCAATAAACACAGTTCAAGAAAGTTTTACTTACTTTTAGTTCCCTTTTTGCAGTGTAGAACCAAAGCTAATCCCAGAGTTGTAAACATGGTACTCACCTCCTTTTAATGGGTGTTAGTCTCCATGAGCCTGCCCTTAGCTCCTGACGAAAGTGGGTCTTTTTTCTGGCCCAGTTCAGAGTATTTGCTGAGACAGAATAGGTTTATCAGAGCCAGAGCTTGCGGCAATGGAAACGTTAAAAACTGGGAATGGTGGTAATCAAGCACAAGCAACCAATTAAAGCACTGGACCCCGTTAGATAGAAAAGGCGCCAACGTCTGAGGCCATGGTCCTACCGTTGCTACCGTTTGCCCTGGGGGTCAGTGTCTACCTCACAGGACTTCAAGTATCTTGGTGTCTTGTTCACTAGTGATGATAGGATGAAGTCTGAGATGGATAGACACTCCTACAGTAATTAGCTGCTGTGGTGAGCCAGAAAGCAAAGCTCTCAGTTCACTAGACTTATATTCCAGCCCCTACCTTTGGCCATGAAATGTATGTCACTCAGCGTTTTCATTCTCATGCTGATCTGGGTCATCCATATCCGGTTTTCTGCTCTCACCGAAGCTCAGTGTGTTTTGGGTTGGACTCCTGCGCCTCCTCCAAGCCCAACATGGTTCTGCATGGCAGGAAAAACTGGAACTCGCGTTGTTGAAGTTGGACGTTTTGGCGGAGGAGATTGCTGTGCAAGGCTTTGCTAATGAAGCTCGTCTGGGAGGAAATAGTCCTGGTCAGAAAGCCCCAAAGTGAAGGCTGTTTCATATGAAAGGAGAGCAAACGATACCAGTCAGCCATGTTGGGCTTAGAGGAGATCAATCAATGCAGTGAATAGCACTAATGCATTTATAGATGTAGGGGTATAGACGCTTTTCCTTTTCTTGCCTGCCTTTCTGCCATTTAAGCCATCCACCTCTCTTCTGTTTTCCTACTTTCTTCACCTTTGTACCTTCTTAACCGCCTTACGACGAAGATTACCAGCACCCGGACCTAAATCCAATCCAACCTCCAGCTTTGTACGCGGCGGCAGCATCTGTCAATAAGATAATACAGACATAGTCCACAGATGTGGCCAAGTACAGAGGTTTCCTTGAAATGAGACTGCTGCTTGAGCCGGTAAATGTCTGTGTTGTACTTGGTGAATAGCTGGATGAACAGTGTGTAGGTGTTTCCCTGCAGACGGGCCGAACACACACACACACACACACACACACACACACACTCGCGTCAACATGCGGTGGCCAGATGGTGACGGACTCACGGCTGATTCAGCGTGTCTGCAAATGCGCTTGTCGCATTTATCAGTTACATAATTTGGGTTATTTTAAACAATATGGTTCATACATGCTTATGAGTCTTCAGTGACTTTTTTTGGGGGGGATTGTCCCATTTTTGTCCCATTTTTGTCCTGTTAGGAAATTCCAACGTATAACCTCTTTGATCTTTTTCCGGTTGCTTTTGGAGAAATGGCTTCTTCTTCGCTGAGTGGCCTTAGTGGGAACAGCTGGACATTCCCAGGGTTGTTTATACTTTGATATAAATGTTAGAGCAGGCGCATTGGGCATTGTCATGCATCTAGAAATTAATTAACCCAATCAAGTTGCCTGTTTTTTTGGCCTTAAATCCTTGGTAAATCCTGTGAAACTTGCTTATTTTTATTTAGTATTACCAAACTGTTACATTTCAGATAAAATGTAGGAAAGACATTTTATACCCTGAAGGATGGGGGTTGCATTTGACTAATACACGTATCTCTAAAATCAGTGGAAGCTCACAGACTCTTTTATATAGTTAACATACTCATTACAGAACAGTGTTGTAGTGAGCAGTAGAAACAGATGTAATTATATAACGCTGTGAAAAGTCCGAAAAAGGAGGTAATGACCCCTCTCCCACGTATTTACATGAAGCAGCTCTCTGTAAAACAAGCAAGAACTTGCTTCCTGCACATCTGCACTCAGATCTTTGGATGTTTGAACCCATTTATGCTTTTCTCTGGTTACGGTTGTCTCTGACAAAGTTAATGTGCCTGAATTCATAATTGAGGTGCATGCAGTCTTGATGCATTCTGCAGGAAGCTATAAGATCAGAAATAACCCTTCCAACAGACATCCCTCCATCCATTCCTGCTGCTGTTATTCATCTTTTTTTAGTTTAATCTAATGTTGTTTCCCCTCCTCTGTTTCTCTCTTTCAGCAACGTGCTCCTGGGAAAGTGCTTTTTGACCTGGTTTGCGTCCATCTCAACCTGACTGAAGGGGACTATTTCGGGCTGGAGTACACGGACCACCGGAAAATGACGGTAAGATGAGGATTTGTGCGCTGTTGCTGTCTTTGTGCGTTTGCATCGATTTAGATTTGGAAGGCAGCTTTTCTGCTGGTGGAGTCGGGTTCGGCTGTTTGGACCGGGATCTTCACTGCTGTGGAAACTCCATTAAAGCCCAAACATGTTGTAATGAAAACCAGAAGCTTGTATGAAAGCTGGGTTTTAGCTTCTCTGGAACCAGAACTGTCCTTTGAAGATCAAATAACGTGAAGTAAAATAAATAGTAGAAATCTAAACCACATGGGGTAAATTATCCCCAGTATGATATAATATACTGTATTTTTAAGGGCATTAGTAACATTTTTGCTTTCAGAGTCTATTTGCATTGAATAAACATCTTAATGACCTCCATTTTTAATAGTAGTGATGTGTTCAGTGCTATTGTTTGGGCTTTTACGTTAAACTGTTTCAGCTTTTGATTCAGTTTCAGGGCTGATTCTTCCTTCTTAGTGGTGCTGCATATTTTCAGATTAAATGGAAGCTGTTGCAGAGATTATTTGAAGCTGCTTTTAATAGATATGCAGCCAAATTTTGTTTATTCCTTTTCCCTCAACATCAGATCTGACCCTGAATTTATCTGTTGACCTCCTGTGTTGTGACGTCAACAAATCACACAATGTGGCCAAGAATTGTTGCCATTAATAAAATATTTCCTCCACAGCTGGACAAGTTCAGTGGCTTCATTTAATGATAAACTTTTATTTTAGAAATGTCTGACATCTAGCAGCCAAGATGGACTTCCTTCCTTCCTTCCTTCCTTCCTTCCTTCCTTCCTTCCTTCCTTCCTTCCTTCCTTCCTTCCTTCCTTCCTTCCATGTGTCCTACAACCCTTCCTCTTGTCATTTTTGTTTACTCCTTCCTTCCTTCCTTCCTACATTCCTTCCCTCCTTCCTTCCATGTGTCCTACAACCCTTTCTCCTGTCATTTTTGTTTATTCATACCTTCCTTCCTTCCTTCCTTCCTTCCTCATGTATTTTCTTGTTTACTCCTTCCTTCCTTCCTTCCTTCCTTGTGTCCTTCCTTCCTCATGTATTTTCTTATTTACTCCTTCCTTCCTTCCTTCGCTCCTTCTTTCCTTGTGTCCTACCACCCTTCCTCTTGTCATTTTTCCTTCCTTCCTTCCATGTGTCCTACAACCCTTCCTCCTGTCATTTTTAGTTTACTCATACCTTCCTTCCTTCCTTCCTTCCTTCCTTCCTTCCTCATGTATGTTCGTGTTTACTCCTTCCTTCCTTCCTTCCTGCATTCCTTCCTTCTCTCCTTCCTTCCATGTGTCCTACAACCCTTCCTCTTGTCATTTTTTCCTTCCTTCCTTTCTTCCTTCCTTCCTTCCTTCCTTCCTTCCTTCCTTCCTTCCTTGTGTCCTTCCTTCCTCATGTATTTTCTTGTTTACTCCTTCTGTCCTTCCTTCCTACATTCCTTCTTTCCCTCCTTCCTTCCTTGTGTCCTACCAACCTTCCTCCTGTCATTTTTTCCTTCCTTCCTTCCTCATGTATTTTCTTGTTTACTCCTTCCTTCCTTCCCTCCTTCCTTCCTTCCCTCCTTCCTTCCTTCCTTCCTTCCTTGCTTCCTTTCTAAAATGTGAATTTTCCAAATGTCAGGATTCTGGGAAAGTTGGTTTTCCCACCAACCCAGACGTGAACAATCCAATATGGCCGACACACATATATAAAGCTTTTTAAAGGAAGCTATAATGTACTGGTTATTTGCTTTCCCCTCTTCTGTGGAACCTAAGTTAGGGAAGGTGTTGCTGCAGTAATGAATAGATCAAATGTTGAGTGTTATGATGTTATATTGTTGTTAACCTGGTTGCTGAGCGTAATGTTTTAAACTTTCCCACTTTGTTTCCCAACCTGCACCAGGTTGTCGTTCCTTTGAAAAGGGAGTGACTGAATAATAGAATCCTTTAAATTCAGATATTTGAAGTGGTAGAAGTAGTAGAGATCATTTTGCCTCCAACTCTATAACCTGTTAATCTGTGTTTTCTGCTCTCTTCAGGTGTGGCTGGACCTCCTGAAGCCGGCGCTGAAGCAGATCAGACGTAAGTCGGATGCTGTTGATTTCTTTTTCTGCAGTTCTCACTAATTGAATCAATGTTTCAGATGCGTCGTGTTTCTCCGGGTTCCTAGCAACCCGTCTAACTCGAGTGCAGAAATAAACGTTAGTGGTGACCGGTTGCTCTCTCTTCCCGCATCTCCACTTCCCCTCTGTCCCATAATTTCTCTCATCCAGGACCTAAAAACACCATCCTTCGCTTTGTGGTGAAGTTCTTCCCTCCTGACCACACGCAGCTGATGGAGGAGCTGACTCGGTAGGTGCCCCCCCCCCCCCCCCCCAACACAGAAACCACACCCATATGCAGCAGAGCTCTTCAAATTAAGCATATGTGTTGCTTCCTTCGCTGGCTCTGGCCTTTTTAGCCTTTCACGCTGGGTTTTATGGTTTATGGAGGTGTCTAAAAATACCGCGACCCGTCTCCTGGTATTTAAAGCTGTTCTCGGTCTGACACTTTCTGAGCTGGGAACCAGGCTAGTTACACTATTTTTTTTATCCCAAAGCGGCTAAAAAAGAAGCTCCAGATTTGCTCTTTCTTTTGTTTTAAGTCTGATAATCCGGTCCAAGCTGGCTCAGATGTTTGTCCAACCTCCACCGTCCCCTAAGACATAAACAGTGGAGGCCTCTGACCTTCCACTTTTTCCCATGATGCTGATGTTTGGACCCTGTTTACCCCCGGCTGCTGACTCTCACATTAAACAGGAAATGGGCTGGCAGCTGTTTCTCCTTCCTTTCGGCTCTCCGACGGGTGACGAGGGTAACCATGAGCCAGACGTGGAACACAGAGAGGCAGAAAAAGGGTTTCTAAAAAGTTGTCTTGCTGCAGAGAGAGCTTTTACAGAGAAATATTCAAACCACTTGAAATTCTCCAAATTTTGTGACATTAAAAAGACAAACTTAATTTTTTTTTTACTGGTATTTAGCTCTAAACTGTCTTTCTATGAAACAGTTATAAAACAGAGTGATGTGCAGGATTAGATTCCTGTAGCCCACAAAGTTCAGCTTTGGTTTCTTTTGGCAAGGAGTCCTTCTTCTGCCCGCTGGATTTCTTGTGGCTTTCTCGTCACTCTCACAATAAAGGTATATAGACATGCTTTAAAAAAAATACCTAAAACGGTTTGATCATGATAAAATAAGGTTATATACACCAAGCCTCCATCTTGATGGTGTTTTGATGGTCCTTTTTTAGCCTAAAAATGGTTTGCTCTCCGGCGCGATTAACAAATATAAACAGATGTGGCGCCATCTAGTGGCAGTATCACAGAACTGTCAAAATGCCGGTCTGCTTTATTAATAAATCAACATTAAATAATGTCAACCCGTGCCTGACCCTCTGCAAAGCCTCACAGTAAAGCAGCAGCTTGACGTGATTGAAGACCAACTGTTATTAATTAAATGAATCGATATACAGCAACTTTAAGAGCCTCATATCAAAACATTTACATCTGAGCCTTGGCAGGTTTGGTGTCCACTTCAGTGAACACCAATTCAGACTGTATTCCCAGAGACATTCCAGGCTTTTCCCTCTTGGAATAATATTTGTTGGTGTTTTTCTTTCACTGGATCTAGGACCTTTCTTCATTGTTTCACTGGGAGATGCTAATAGCCGTTAGCTGGTTCTTTGTTTTAACCCCTGCTGCTCATGCGCAGTACGTACTTCCTTTAATATCATAAATAAACACGAAAGGCTTCATTTACTAACAAAGTGACCAAAAACAAAGCATAAAACACCAAAATAACAACTAATACGCCAGCAGGACATGATAATCTTTCATAAAAACTTTGTATGCAACCAAAGTGAGCTACTGACGTCTAAATAAATAAAGTCAAACGTGGCTATGCACCTTTAAGGCCAGAACTGGTGCAAGCACTACTAATATTCATGGTTCCTTTGAACTCTGGTTGGGTCTGAATAGGCCTCTTAGCTGCTTTTCTGCATATTAATCAACCATGTTCTTGGTAGGTTGTGCCCTACTCATTTCTTCTCTCACCTATCTCCTGGGTTCCCAGAGTAATGACAATAAATGCAAATGCACAGCACACTTTTCAAATTTTATATATTAAAGAAAACAAGAATCTTTTGGTCCCGCCTTGACAGTGACGCTCTACATTGTGTTGATCTGTTGCATAAAGTCCCAATAAAATGCACTGAAGTTTGAGGTTGTAATGTGACTGAATGTGGAGAATACTTTTGCAACTCATTTGGAGTTTAAATAGAGCTGATGTAGCGCACCTTTGCTAAAACATGAACAAATTTGCAGAATTTGGTTCAAATTCCCTCAAATTCAGTCAGATTTTATGCATCGTGACTTTTTGCAGCATGTTCATGCAGGCTGAACTAATCTAAGCATCTGACTGATTGTTCCCTGGAGTAAGAATGTTTGTTTTTTCTCCCAAATTAAAGATGTGTTTCTAACTTTGTCCTCTAATCTCTCCTCTGGCTCTCCAGGTATCTGTTTGCCCTGCAGATCAAACGCGACCTGGCCTGTGGTCGTCTCATCTGCAACGACACCAGCGCCGCTCTCATGGTTTCCCACATCATTCAGTGTGAGTTAAACACAACTTTTTAACAAGTTGCAAAATTAAATAATTTTCATGTATATCAAGGCACAGGTGGAGCTTTTCTGTCCCCTTACGCTGCTGGATGCCAACAGCCATTAAGTATCTGAATAATCAACTAAAAAAAGATCATTCAGGAAGATTTTTGTGGATTCCTGCAGCTTTACTGAAAGTAGTTGTTGTCCAACTCTAGGATTTATGATCCAAAAAGGCTTTCCTCCCTGAATGCCTGACCATAAATCATACATAATTCATAAATAATTTTTCCAGGAGCCGTTTGCATGACACGTTCAGATTTATGTAATCAAATCGGTCTGGAAAGTTCTTGAATTTGATTCAAGGACTTCTCTGGTCGTTACCTTTCCATTTCTATCTAAATTTAGTTTCCTCTGACCTTCTGTTGCCAGTTTTGCTCCCTCTCTAGCCCAAATAATCACAAATCTCCCCCCCCCCCCCCCCCCCCCCCCCCGGTTCCCTCCAGCTGAGATCGGGGACTTTGACGAGACGCAGAGCTGGCAGCATCTGCTGCACAACAAGTACCTTCCCGACCAGGACGCCATCAGAGACAAGATCATTGACTGCCACCGCCAGCACAAGTGAGTCCCACAGACGTCCGTTTCTAATCAGCAGACACAATAACTCATGAAAAGCTTCTCTGTCCTACCATCGCAAACATGAATCCTCTAGAGCAGGGGTGTCAAACAATTTAGTCCGGTCTGGTGGCTAAATGCATTATCATTATTCAACAAAAACTGTCTGGCAATGTGGCAATAAGAATTGTTGTCTTAATGCCAAAAAGAGCTCATCAGATGTGACTTTCACAAGTGGAGCAGTACTGCTTTTGCCACAGTGCTCCGCTTGATTTATGAATTTGAATAGTTTTATTAGGATTCATGCGGGGAATATCTCAAATGATATGGACACTACAATGGGAAAGTAGGAGAGGAAAGGAAGAACAAGAAGAAAAAAGAAAGAGGAGATAAAAGGAAGAGAATGATAAAACAATTATGGAAAAGAACATGTACTTGGTTTAATTGAAAATCTGCAGTTCCTATATTGTCCACGAGGGGCGCTGTGTTTTAATCATCAGCAGATGGTAGCACTGAGCTTCAGATGTGGAAAATTGATTTTAAATCATTTATTAATTTTATCTGTTTGATGTATTTTGTCATGCAGGACAGTGTTTTTAAGTTCCAAAAAATGTGAATAAATGTTTTTCAACATTGTAGAATCACTGTGATCAGTTCTTATGCATAATGCACAAGTAAATGTTTAACTGAGTAAAAGTATTGTTGAAAATGCACATACTTTTCTTAAAAACACTGAGGTTATTCATAATATATTGTGTAAATGTGAAATTAATTTAATATAAAAGTCAACAACAAGTCCACATTTATTAGTTTTATTTAATCTTGCAGTGAGTTTACTCGTGTGGCCCTCTTGAGATCAGATTAAGCTGAATGCGGCCCCTAAACCAAAATGAGTTTAACACCCCTGATCTAGAGTTTGCTCATTTTCTGGAAATGTGCGCATTGGTCAGGTGAACACCGGGCACTGAACTTTCTAGAAACAGACGCTCCAGGTGGTCAAATATGTCGTAAAAAAACACCTCGTCGTGTGGCGGACGATCCGTGGCAAAGTGGGGTCTTTCAGCGGGATAATTATCCAAGGACGTGAACAGAAACGGTGCAAAGTTGTGAAATGTTACAGAAAACCTGGTCTAATGGCTGAAGAAGGTTTTATGAACAGCGTCTGAACGGATGAAGGCGGCTTTAATGTGCTCTGAGGTGTCTGGATATTGCAAAATACAGACGCATTTGGACACCCATTTCCCAAATACAACCCCAACTCGACAGTTTTAAGCATTTAAATCAAACTGCACATGGGTAAGCATCCCTTTAAATCTCTGCACAGCGGTGGCAGTCACCGCCCTCCCCCCGGGGAATACGCATTACACTGCAAAAACGGAACTAGAAATAAGTAACATTTTCTTAAAATAAGTGTATTTGTCGTTGATTTAAGCAGGTAAATAAGATGGTTTGCCAATGGAATGAGTTTTTTGCACTTAAAATAGGAACAATTCATCTCATCATCTTATTTCAAGTGCATTATATCTAATTATCTTATTTTAGGGCTCAAAATACTCATTCCATTGGCGGATAATCTTATTTACCTGCTCAAATCAAGGATAAATACACTAACTTTAAGAACATTTTACTTATTTTTAGTTCCGTTTTTGCAGTGTACAACTCGGGGTTTTCTTCTGATTCTTGCATCGACAGAATAAGCACGCTTCTTTATTTTCTGCATTTGCAAATCCCCATAAAATCCTCCCCCCCCCCCCCTGTGGGCCAAGCGCTGATAACGACAGAAAAACAAACCGCTCGCCCCACTCCCTCGGCTCCTTCTCAGCCGACGCAGGAAGGAAGTGGCTAATTCAGCCGCTCATACAGGAAACAGGAAGCGATTTTTCAGATTTTGCGAGGAAACAAACCCCGTTTGTGTCGGATTTCTTTCCGGCACCTCCGTCTGATCCCGCCGCGTTATTTCAGGACTTTTCCGTCTCCAGTGGGGGGGTGGTGTCTGTGGGAGCTGAGCGTACTCTCTGGTGGGGTTTTGGATGTACTAATGACCGAAGCTCCTCTCCCACAGTGGGCAGACTCCGGCGGAGTCGGACTACCAGCTGCTGGAGATCGCCCGGCGGCTGGAGATGTACGGCGTGCGGCTGTACCCAGCGAAGGACCGAGAGGGGACGAAGCTCAGCCTGACCGTGGCGCACACCGGCGTCCTGGTTTTTCAGGTAGAACCTTTTCAGAACCGCAACTCACAGTAGGAAAAGACTCAAAGTGTTTGTGTTTCTAGACTTGATCCCCCCTTTAGATCCTGGTCCAACACACCAGAAATACATCAAGTCTCAACAACTGTAGTTAGAGACTCCTGTCCTATCATCCTTCCTTCATTGTGTCCTTCTTTCCTTCCAACCTTGTATTGTTCTGTCCTTATTTGCATCCTCCTTTCTGTCTTGTGTCCTACCTCCTTTTCTACTGTCCTTGCTTTTTTTTATCTCCAACCTTCCTTATTTTCTCCTTTCCATCCTTTTTAATACACTTTCTTCACTCCTCCTTCCCTTGTGCCCTTTTCTCCACCCTTATGTCCTTACTTGCATCTTCCATCCTGTCGTGTCCCACCTCCCTATCCATTGTCCTTCCTTTTGTCTCCTAACTTCCTCCCTTATATACTCTTTTCCATCCTTCTCAATACACTTTCTCCTCTCCTCCCTTCCTTGTGCCCTTTTCTCCACCCTTATGTCCTTACTTGCATCTTCCTTCCTGTCGTGTCCTACCTCCCTATCCATTGTCCTTCCTTTTGTCTCCTAACTTCCTTCCTTTCCATCCTTCTCAATACACTTTCTCCTCTCCTCCCTCCTTTGTGTCCTTTTCTTCACCCTTATGTCCTTACTTGCATCTTCCTTCCTGTCGTGTCCTACCTCCCTATCCATTGTCCTTCCTTTTGTCTCCTAACTTCCTTCCTTTCCATCCTTCTCAATACACTTTCTTCTCTCCTCCTTTCCTTTCTTGTCCTTCCTCGCATACCTTTATAATTTCTTTCTTCCTTGTGTCCTCGTCCGTCCTCGTGTGCTACCTCGGTTTCTTTTCTCCTTCCTTTCTCTTGTCTTTTGTTCCTCCGTCCTTTCTCTGTGTATCTCTCCTTGTTTTTCTGTTATTTCTTTCTTTCTTTCTTTCTTTCTTTCTTTCTTTCTTTCTTTCTTTCTTCACTGCAAAAAAAAAAGGGAACTAAAACTAAGTGAAATGTTCCTGAAATTAGTGTATTTGTCCTTAATTTTAACAGGTTAATAAGACTATATGCAAATGGAATAAGATTTAGTTGTTTTTGTCTTATTTCAAGTGCAGTATATCCAATTATCTTATTTTAAGGGTCAAAATACTAATTAAATTAGCAGATAATCTTATTTACCTGCTCAAATGAAGGACAAATACACTCATTTCAAGCATATTTTACTTACTTTTGGTTCCCTTTTTGCTGTAATTTCTTTCCTTTCGCCTTTGGATAATTTTTCTCTCTCCTACCTTGTGTCCTTCCTAATATGTTCTATTATATTGGTAATGTTTAGTGTTTTAGGTTTTAAACTGCTCTCTAGTCAAGTTCTGCTCTCCCAAGCAGGAATAAGCCAATCGGTTCTGTCTTCTTACCAGAAATGTTGCTGTTTGTGACATAAAATGTAAAGTTTCTTGTCTGCGGAGTATCGCGCTGACTGCATTCGCGCCGTTTCCTGTTTTCTATCCAGGGATACACAAAAATTAACGCTTTCAACTGGTCCAAGATTCGCAAGCTGAGCTTCAAACGTAAACGGTTCCTCATCAAACTGCGAGCTGACCCCACGGTAAGTCCGTTTAAGACAGGAGTGTCCAAAACTTTTGGCATGTGGGCCGAAATTCTCAAGTCAAATGTACTCGAGGGCCAAAAGATAACAACAATGAAAAATAACCCAAAAATCATGTTGTGAATTTTTTTTACCTGCTTTATGAAATATGATAATTTTAATTAAACAAATTATTCTGATTTTCTGAAGGAAAGTAATGTTAAATCACTGTAGAGCCATAGCTAAAAATGGGTTTTGCACTTTTGTTTTATTAAAAGATGATCACCCAATTTGCAAATTATATTAGACTCAATTGATAAAAAAAAAAAAACTGATGTATTTTTGGTCTATCAATATGAGAACAGGATTTAGGCCATTATGTCTTTGATAAAACTTGTTAACTTTAATAAATGATTTGAAAAAAAATGCTTTAATGCACAAAAGTTTGCATCTGAGTTAAAGTCCTGAAGTGGCCTAAAGAAACCCTGGCCAATCAAAAAGTGATTATGAAATTAAATAGAATGTAAAAAGTGTGGTTATTAAAAGATGAATACATTGTGTTGTACCCAACGTTTTCAGTTGTAAAATAGTTAGTTACCTGTCTGTAATAATTTTACCCTAATAAAAAAATCGTTTCGATCTCCATCAGACAAATCTTTCCAGTAGACTAAATCTTTCTTGAAATGCAGTTAGGGGGGCCAAACAAAATCAGTCCAGGGGCCGCCTGGTTTAAGAGCTGCACCCTCACCTGCCTTCAGAAGGTGCAACTTTTCATGCATTTTCTCCAGATGGAAGCACAGAGTTGTGCAAAATTATTAAATGATCTCTAGTTTTCGTAGTTTTTGCAAACAAGAATCTGAAAAGTGGGGATTGCGTATTTTTCCAAGCGTATTTTTTGTGCGTTCTCCAGCAGAACTCCCACCATGACACCCTGGAGTTCGCCATGGCCAGCAGGGACTGCTGCAAGGTCTTCTGGAAGATCTGCGTGGAATACCACGCCTTCTTCAGGCTCTTCGAGGAGCCCAAACCCAAACCCAAGCCCATCCTCTTCACCAGGGGGTCCTCATTCCGGTTCAGGTGAGCCAGGACTTTAACACTGCAAAAACAGAACTAAAAATAAGTAAAAATTTTCTTGAAATTAGTGTATTTGTCCTTGATTTGAGCAGGTAAATACGATTATCTGCCAATGGAATGAGTAATTTTACCCCAAAAATAAGATGATTAGATATAATGCGCTTGAAATAAGATGATGGAGATGACCTGTTCCTATTTTAAGTGCAAACATCTTATTCCATTGGCAGATCATCTTATTTACCTGCTTAAATCAAGGACAAATATTTAGTTCTAGAAAACCTGACTTACTTTTAGTTCCCTTTTTGCAGTGTACTCCAGTGTTTGGTCTAACACACACTGCAAAAAGGGAACTAAAAGTAGGTAAAATCCTCTTGAAATGTAGTGTATTTATCATTTCTTTGAGCTGATAAATCAGACTATTTGCCAGTAGAATAAGATCTTTGCACTTAAAATAAGAACAATTCATCTCAATTATCTTATTTCAAATGCAGGATAGCTAATAATCTTGTTTTAGGGGTAGACATTCTCATTCCATTGGCAAATAATCTTAATTAGCTGCTCAAATCATTTACGTAAAGCGAGAAAAAACAAACCTCTCGTTTAAACCCGTGTTCAGATTTACTGACTTTATCGCCTTTTATCTGTCAGCGGGAGAACGCAGAAGCAGATCATCGACCACATGAAAGACTCGGAGCTGAAGAAAGTGCCGTTTGAGAGGTGAAGCGTGCGGCTGTGGCTGCAGACCCCTGTGTGGCTGCAGCAGGGCTGAGAGCTGTAATCAGATTTGCCTGCTCTGTGAGCTGATTAGTGGCGCCTGGTTTGACCTGCTGTCGCCTCCCTTCTTCACAGGAAGCACAGCAAAGTTCTCTCCAGCAGCAGCATGTCCCCTCGCTCCTCTTCCTTCAGATCCCAAGTGCCAAGAGAGGTAAAGCAGCCGGCTGACCGGGTGTTTATGCACCGATGACCTGAGCTGAGCGTCTAGAGGCTCTTCAGAGCTGCTTTACTCCTACGATCAGCAGCTCAACTCTAGTCAGAGATCAGTTACAGAAAACAGGAAATTCACACGTTGGGTATCCATCCATCATTTATTCATCATTCATTCATTCATCATTTATTCATCCATCCATCCAACCATCCATCATTCATCCGTCCATCCATCTGTCCGTCCATCCATCCATCTATCTATCCATCCATCAATCAATCAATCCATTCCTGCATCCATCCATTCGTCCATACATCCATCTATCTATCCATGAGTCCATCCATCCATCCTTCCATCATCCATCCATCCATCATTCATCCATTCATCCATCTATCCATGAGTCCATCCATCCATCATCCATCCATCCATCATTTATCCATCCATCTATCCATCATTCATCCTTCTATCCATCCATCCATCCATCTATCAATGAGTCCGTCCATCCATCATCCATCCATCCATCATTCATCCATCCATCCATCCATCCATCCATCCATCCATCCACCCATCTATCCATGAGTCCATCCATCCATTATCCATCTATCCATCATTCATCCTTCTATCCATCATTCATCCTTCTATCCATGAGTCCATCCATCATCCATCCATCCATCATCCATCCATCCATCATTCATCCATCCATCTATCCATCATTCATCCTTCTATCCATCTCTCCATCCATCCATCCAGCTATCTATCCATCATTCATCCATCCATCCATCATTCATCCATCCATCCATCCATCAATCAATCCATTCCTGCATCCATCCATTCATCTACTCATGCATGCATCCGTCCATCCATCCATCCATCCATACATCCATCCATCCATCATTCATCCATCCATCTATCCATCATTCATCCACCCATCCATCATTCATCCTTCCATCCATCTCTCCATCCATCCATCCATGAGTCCATCCATCCAGCTATCTATCCATCATTCATCCATCCATCCATCCATCAATCAATCCATTCCTGCATCCATCCATTCATCTACTCATGCATGCATCCGTCCATCCATCCATCCATCCATGAATCCATCCATCCATCATTCATCCATCCATCCATCCATCCATCCATCCATCCATCATTCATCCATTTATCTATCCATGAGTCCATGCATCCATCCATCTATCATGAATCCATCAATCATCCATCCATCCATGAGTCCATCCATTTATCCATCAGTCCATCCATCCATCCATCCATCTATCCATGAGTCCATCCATTTATCCATCAGTCCATCCATCCATCCATGCATCCATCCATGAGTCCATCCATCCATCATTCATCCATCCATTCATTCATTCATTCATCCATCCATCATTCATTCATCCATCCATCATTCATTCATTCATCCATCCATCCATCTATCTATCCATCCATGAATCCATCCATCCATCCATCCATCCATCCATCCATCCAACCATCCATCCATCATCCATCCATCAGTCCATCCATCCATCTTTTAGCCGTTCTTTGTTCGATCGTCTTTTTTCTGTTTATCCCTCCCTTCATATGTTGTTAAAACATGACTGAGGACTCTTAGTTGTAATGTTGTACAATGTGGAAGTTTAACATTAAAATGTGTGGGAACCATCGGCGCATGGACAATGGACCAACTGGTTCCCTAATTTTAAAAGTGGGGGAAGTAAACGTACATTTTGGTTCATTGTAGAGGGTTCAGTCCAGCTCACGCCATGCCCCACACTCTCATTTAAAATCATCATCTTAACCTGATCTCTGCAGTCGGACAGTTTCCAGGCGTGGCTGGCGTCTCATACCATCGACCAATCAGACGCAGCTTTCTGTTGCTCCCGGCCACTCCCAGAAACAGCCTCTCAGAGACGATTTTTCAATAAAAGCTGCTGTGGACGATGTTTTCCAAATTTGCTCCACTTATTTTACAACAAAGTCAGGCGGCCATTGTAGGAACCCTGTACCGTTTAGATGTGGGCCAAAGCCGGATGGATGTTTGTATGAGGCATTTTTTAATGTTCTGACTCTGGCTCCATCCATCCATCCCTGTGTGCATCCATCCCTTCATCCATCCATCCATCCATCCGTCCATCCATCCATCCTTCCATGAGTCCATCCATCCATCCATCCATCCATCCTTCCATGAGTCCATCCATCCATCCATGAGTACATCTATCCATCCATGAGTCCGTCCATCCATCCATCCATCCATCCATGAGTCTATTATCAGTCTGTCCGTCCATCCATCCATCCATCCATCCATCCATCCATCCATCCATCCATGAGTACATCTATCCATCCATGAGTCCGTCCATCCATCCATCATCCATCCATCCATCCATCCATCCATCCATCCATCCATCCATGAGTACATCTATCCATTCATGAGTACATCTATCCATCCATCCATCCATCATTCATCCATCCATCCAACCATCCATCAATCTATCCATGAGTCTTTCCATCCATACATCCATTCATCCGTCTGTCCGTCCATCCATCCATCCATCCATCCATCCATCCATGAGTCTATCATCAGTCTGTCCGTCCATCCATCCGTCCATCCATCCATCCATCCATGAGTACATCTATCCATCCATCCATCATTCATCCATCCATCCAACCATCCATCCATCAATCTATCCATGAGTCCATTCATCCGTCTGTCCGTCCATCCGTCCATCCATCCATCCATCCATCCATCAATCTATGAGTCTATCCATCCATCCATTTTTGAATAAAAAGCTGCTGTGGACAATGTTTTCCAAATTTGCTCCACTTATTTTACAACAAAGTCAGGCGGCCATTGTAGGAACCCTGTACCGTTTAGATGTGGACCAAAGCCGGATAGATGTGTGTCTGAGGCATTTTTTAATGTTCTGAATCCGGTTCTTCCTGGCTTTTGCGGTATTTTGCAGAGTGCCACGTCTGTCCCGTTATCAGACCAGCCCGACTCGGCAAGACTGGAGGCCAGAGCTAACGGCACCGAGGAGCGGCCGGCCATCGCACCCCCAACTAACGGCTTCCCCCCCGACAGCACGCTCAACTCGGACACGAGCCGCCAGAACCACAACGGAGCGGGCCAGCATCTCCTCAACCCAGGTCCAACCTGCAGGGCAAACAAAGGCAGCAGCTCTTCCATTCCTTACATAGACTGCAGCGACATAGACAGCGAATGTGACGCGGGCAAGAGCGGCAGGGCCCCCAGGGGCCACGGCGCTAACGACAGTAATGACGATGACTCTTACAGGCATGCGGGCGGTGCGGGGAGCAGAGATGTGAGTCTGTTCGGGGTTGTGAACGGGTTCTACCACACCAACCAGCAGGGGGTGATGCAGCAGGGTCTGCCCGGCGACAGACACGCCGTAGATCAAACTCAGGAGACGTTTAACGCGAGTCAGGGCCGAGCGAGCGACGAGGTCCTCTCCAACGGGGGCTCCTTCCAGAGCCGGCTGCCGCTCCACAGCACGCTGCTGGACGAGATCTTCCAGGGCCGAGACAAGCGCGGCGCCGGGATCGTTCGCCCGCTGGGAACCGGGACCCGGAGCCAGTGCTCCAGCCCGGTGATCGGCAGCTTCCACCCGCGCACCAATTCGCTCAGCCACGGCGAGATGACGAACGGCCACAGTCAGCCGCGCTCCGCCTCGCGGTGGGACGACGGGGGGCATTATTTCAGCAAACGCCCCGGGCCCGCCGCCACGGAGGCCCCCGGCGTCCCTCCGTCGTCCCACCCACCGAACCACTACGG
Organism: Fundulus heteroclitus; assembly: GCF_011125445.2. Classification (NCBI taxonomy): domain Eukaryota; kingdom Metazoa; phylum Chordata; class Actinopteri; order Cyprinodontiformes; family Fundulidae; genus Fundulus; species Fundulus heteroclitus. The sequence goes on from NW_023396590.1 coordinate 114,253, forward strand.
CAGCTACTCCCCGGTCGTCTCGAACCGCACGCCGCCCCATTTCACCAAACCGTATAACCTCAACAACAACACGAGGGACCGGTCCGACACGGATCCGTTCATCCTCAGCCAGCTCACATCCACCCCCGTGCAGCGCGATCCCTACCGCCCCGGGATGCAAACCCCGTGCTCGGCGCCGACCGAGCGAAAAGCCACGGTGACCAACGGGAACCCGGCGGTTCCCGGTCAGGCGCGGTCGCACGCCTCTCAGCGGGTGTTCGGCCGTCAGGGGAAGCCAAACAACAACAACAACACCCTGAGCCAGCCGGTCCAAATGATCGACGGCTCCACCAGCAGCGGCACCGACACCAGCGACACGGAGTCGGACACCGGCAGCAGCGCGTACAGCCAGCCGCTGCTGTTCGGGAACCCCGCGGTGGTCGGCTCCGACGCCGGCAAGCTGCCGTTCGGGGGCCGCCCGCCGCCGGGGGAAGGGGGCGACGGCGAGCGGGAACGGCGGTACCGATTCAGTGAGGAAGATGTAGGCGGGCAGGTTTTTAGCTGCTGAGCAGGAAAAATACACTTTGATTTAAAACAAAAAAAAATACACAAAAAAAAAAGAAGTAGAAAATGACTGAAAGCTGCAGCTAAAATCAGAATTTTGACTTATTTACCTTTTATTTTAATCTAGACATGTGGAAAAAACTGGGAAACCCCATTTGAATATTGTGTTTTCAAGAAAATAAAGTGATTTAATTGCAATTAATCATAAAAAAATAACATATTTTACACATTAAATAAAAAAAATCTTAACTAAAATGTGTTTTCCAGCTGATTAAAAAAAAAAAAAAAAGTTAGGACGCCCCAACCCTCATTCGCTATAGTTGAGGCACTTCTTGCAGACGTCTACCGGTCTCTGACGTGGCATCTGGATCATATTGATGGTTTAGGCCAAGAAAGTCACCAGTTCTGATGTCTGAATAATTAAATATGACATTTGATTTATTTAAAAAGGGGACAAAGAAAAACTCAGGCATCCATGTCACCATTCGGTGCTCTTAGCTGATTCACGTCTGCAGTCCATTAGCAGGTCAAGATGAGAAAAGAAACTTTCTGCTGCGGGTCCCGTTATAACATTTTAAGAGCTTTTGGAGACTCTGCAATTTCATTTGATTGATGAAATTAGAGTTTTGTAGCAATTTGATCAAATTAATCTTAATATTAATTGTCTGAATATGTTAGAAAACACACAGGCTTTTATGGGGTGTCCTCATTGTTTCCACCGAACACGTTTGTGAGCTTTTCACAACTCTTTACAGACTTCGTATAGCAAACTAGTTTAACCGTATTTTTTGAATTATGAAATTTTACCGTTTTTAACAGAAACCTGTCGTTTTTTACCACACTTTGATATATAGAGGACTTTTTTCCCCCATAAACCCAACAATAATTTTTTTTAGATTAAACCTTTGTCATGCAGCCTGCTGATTTTGCTGGCTTAGCTTGTTATTGTGAAACCTGTTAAGCCAGCCCTGTAAATAGTTATAATTTGTGCAAAAGTAACCTTTTTAAAGGGGGGAAATCCTTTCTTTACAATGTGCCATAACTTAAAAACTGTGTATTTAGATGAAAATCTAAAAGCTCACATGTGGAGCTTCTAGGTAAGATTATTTCTGCAGGTCTTCCATCTGTCTCTTTATTTGATTTCTTAGCGTTGATGAGATAAATATGAGTCTGTGTAGGAGGAAAGTCAGATTTTTAGCCGAGACGTTTCCTTTTTGTCGACTTATTGGGGATAAATTGATTTATTTCGAGGCGTTGGTCTTTCTCTGGCATCAACATAATTCTCTTTGTGTGTCCATGTTTGTGGCGTGAAATGAACCCTTAGGAATGATTTGACTTTGTGTTGTGCAATAGCGGTTTTCCCTTAGGGATTTTTATTCGGACGTTAGAGAAGTGAAAAAAAAGTGGGGACTGTTGTGCACGGCTCAGTTTATTTAAAGAAACTGTTGATCTTAATTATAGCCCCTCTGTGGACTGTACAGTGTTGTTGTTTTTTTATGTTTTCCCAGAGACTGGGTTGTATTCAAGTACTAAACTTGTAGAAAAATGTGTTTTAAAATGCCAGAATAGGAAGGCGGTTGTCTTTTTGAGCACTTTTCCAAACGCTTTTGTGGACACCCACTATATCTCTGACATGGATGTTGACCAGGCGGTCTTAGAGTAGCTCTCACACCTGTTGTGTGACTTGTATCCTGCACAAATCCACCTGAAAACTGGCTGCATTCGAGGAAAACAAAAAGCTGCCGTAATGTGGTTGCATAAGTGTGCACATCCTTAAACTAATACTTATCTTAACCTCCTCTCCCACATCGTGACTTTGTTAAATTTACCCAGTCTGCCTTGCAACCAGTTGTCCAAATGATTCAGATTATGATCTGTCATCCACAGCCTGACATAAATGTAATTTAATTAATCTTGACAAAAAACAAAACAAATTGGTTTAATCTTGATGCTGCCACCACCATATTCTACTTTGGCCATGGTGGTGTATCCTATGCTCTTTTTTTTTTAATGCCAATCATCCTTTTTTTTTATTGTGGCTCAAAAAAATAAAAAATTGCTAAATTATCCTGACTGATAGCTTTGAAAAAAATTTTTTTTCAAATCTTTTGTGACCTCTCTGCAAAATACAGAGTTCTAAACTTTATTTTAGATTAATTAGATTCATTATGATTGCTCTGAGGTGTGGTCTAAAGATTTGCACGCTTGTACTTTCCTCTAGCAGCTGTTTCCCGGTTAATTTGTGCTGGATACCTGTTGTATTATAGGAGGAAAATGGTTTTAAATGATTTTTCATGTTTTTAGGGCACAGTAATTTGGCATTTTTAGGACTGGTGTGAAGACTTTAGAGCCCCGCTATATGTAGCAACCCATTTCTAAATATTTACCCTAGACCGAGACCAGGATTAGCATTAAACTCTTAGGAAGTACTTAAAAAGCTTAGCTTTTGTGATTTAATTTTCTGTTTTTCTTTCTGTTTTTTTCCTCACTGTAATTTAAAAACACAACCCCCATAGCTGTCTGCTTGTGCTTGGCTCGCCCCTGGCATGAACTCCACACACAACACGGAAACCTGAAGGTTGTCTTTCACTCTATTCGGCTGCTTTTTCTCACCTCTGAAAGTTTACGGGAGGATATTCATCTCCACCTTTGATTTGTTGCCCGCTTGGCTGCTTGCTCTCCACTTTTATTTTATTTTTTGCTCTCTCTGGAAGGCCAAGTCAGAACAAGCCAATTCAACTCAAACCAGTCATTTCCACCGGTTTACGGTGATTTTTTTCATATTGTTCATGAATGTACTGCTTCTAATTGAATCGGACTGGGTTAAATGTGCAAGATGTTTAACTTTTTTCCTGCTTTCCTCTGAAACAAATGCTTCCTGCTTTGTAAATACACTGTTTATAAGCATGTTTTTAAGAAAAAGAAGAAGCTTTTTAACACTGTTTTCACCTTTTCTTCTCTGTTTCTATGAATGCATGTTAACCAGGCAGAAAAAGTGTTACTTTACTCCTTTTTGCTCACTTGGTGTTTGTGTTGAGGGGCTCACAACGGTTCAAAATGTTTGAGACGCAGGCGATGCAGTCAAAATTGTAACCAAGCACAAGGGCTACTTTATTTTTGGAGTTTTTGTGCCTTTTTGCCCTCATGATAAATCACCTGCACCGTTTTTTTATATCAAACATTTAGAAACCCTGTTGTGTTTTGGCCCCAGCTGGGGATCTGTGCACCAAGGACAGAGCAGGCGCGACTTAGCTCCAGTTTTCTGTAAACAGAGAGTGGGAGGGTGAAGATAGACAGAATACACGTAAAGTTAATAATAATGCATTATGTAAGTGCACAAAAGATATATTTGAGAAACGGAGCATTTATGTTGTCAGATGTTGGAGTCTGCGTCTTGTCAGAGCTTGGACACATGTATAAACACAAGAATGCTGGAGCTAAGTCCCTGCGCTGTCCTTACACTTGGCTGTTTCGTGTTTGCATTTACTGCCACTCAATCCCACTGATGCTTGTTTGTCATTTTAATGAAACTGAATGTACAGCATATAGTAACTGTCATGGTACACTTGGGTTTCTTTGGCTCAAAAGAAACGGTGGAGCCAGGGGATGTTTATATCTGCTATCCTTTTTTCCAACAAATTATTTCTAGTCGTAATTATTGGCTTTTACATCCTTTAAATTTGACACTTAAATTTAGAAAAATAAGTAAAGCTTGTGTTTTTTAATACTTAACATTTGCCTCCCGTTTTTTTTTAATACCTAAAAGGCCTCCTAAAGGTCCCTTCGCTGTAACAAGCTACACCGCTTTTTGTATCCATGCTGTAATTTTTAAGTTTACAGAACTTATCGGAATCACATTTTTTTTGTTTTGTTTTACTGGTTCAAAACTAATTGTTTCTTCGTGTCATTATGTAGTTTTGCAATTATATGGTGGAAAAAGGGAATAGATTGATCTTTTAGGTGGAAAAAAGCAGTGTTGGGTGGTATACAAGCTAAAGCTAACAGCCACTTAGCTTTGAAGTGAACATAAACATCAAAGTGTCAGTTTTCAAAGGTTTAAAGCTCAATAAACAGTAAAAAAAAAAAAAGTTTTTTAAGGGCTAGGATGTATTTTGTTTCCTGTTTAGATTTTTTTTTAGACTGGTGCTAGTGATCTGTTAGCTGGTGTGAGCTATATTATTATAAGAGTGGAAATACCACAGCTTCACAGAATTAACATGGTAATTTAAAACACAAATGCAACATGATTGATAAGAAAATATCAGTTTAATTGCTATTTTCCCCCACAAAGAGAAATAACTTAAATGCAAATGCTGTTTAAATAATTTCTACATTTATTTTATCACAGCAATGTCTGTTGTTTTTAGATTTGAAAATATTTTAAAATAGCTAAATTTGGGTGTCTTGTCGTTAAAAGAGCTTCACTGTAGGAACTGTTACGTTACATTTAACCAATTACTGAAAACAAAATTTTTAAAGAGCTTTCTATACCTTCATACCTGAAACCAGCTCATTGCTAAATTCAGTGCTAAGCTTAGCTAACCAGCTAGCAAAGCTACGCTAATGGTAAACCAGTTATTAATGGTATCTTTAACTGATATATTAAATCAAGTTTCTTGAAAGCAGAAAAAAATTGAATATCAGAATGACATCTGTGCATAATTTCCTGCTGTTTGCTGCCTACTGCTTTTGTTTTTCCTCTTTTTCAAAATTTAAACAGATTTATATAGCATTCTTGCTAAGTTTCTGCTTACTAAAACATTAGCGGCTGCTCCAGTTTGCAAGAAAAGCATCCGTTTTTATCTCCTACTTTTAATGCTGGGACTATCAACTAATGCATGCTGTTGTGCAAACTAAAAAACTGCCTAAATACGAATGATAATCTAATTTTCTTATAAATATGTACTGTTTCACTCGTTGTCTATCACTTTCACGACGCCGTTCTTTCACTTCTATCGCCAAACTCTTGCTGGATATGTTTTATTTGTTGGTTCTATGACTTTCCTTTCTTTCATCTGTCTAATTTTTTTTAACGCTATTTGTTTGTGGTGCACTAGTGTCAATAAAAAAAACAACATTGTTTAACATAAAAAGGGACTCCAGAGTCTTCCTACATCCCGTCCATCCACCCGTTGGAGTGTGACACGTCTCCATGTGTTGTGTTGTGGTAGATTGTCTGTAGTGTAGAGGCTGTTTGGTGTTGTTCACCTTCCTGTTAGCTTGTTCCTGTGTGTTTGCTGTGTTGAGTTCAGTTTTTTTTTTCATAGCACCGCCGCATAGATCTGCACTCATTGGTTGCGATGGGTTTACCCATGATCCAGTTTGATGTATAGCAGTGGACTTTTTGGAAAACTGGGCAAGTATACGATTATATTTAAAATCATGTAGTTTACTTGTAGTAGTAGTAGTGGTAGCTTTAGCTGTAGTGGTAGTGATTCTACTTTCTCTGTTGGGGAATGTAAAATTTGTCTTTAATCTCTACATGCATATTTCAGATTCCTTATTAAGAGTTTTGAAACAGACTTTTTTTTTTTTTTACAGTTTTAACCCACTTGAGATCGATTTACCAGCTGCTAACCCCACTGCACCCTGACCTACTTCCATTTTATACATATTTATTTCACTATTGCATCATTGCCCATCAGTATGTTCCTCTTGGAAGTTTGGATTAATGCTAAAAATGTTTAATTCTCACTTGTGTTTTAATTTTGTTGTGATTTGGGCCTTTTGGATCCAATGAAATGTGCCACATTCTGACTGACCTGCTGTAGTCTTCGTTTATTTATTATTTCCACTTAGTCTGGCAAAAATCTTAATTTCAGTGTCCTTTCTTTCTTCCTTGTGTCCTTCCTGTCTTTTTTCCTTATTTCTTTCATACTACCTTCCTCACCAACGTTATTCCTTCTTTCCTTCCTTGTGGCTTTAACCTTTTTCCCTAATTTATACCCTTCTTTCATTCTACCCTTGTGTCCTACCTTCATTCCTTTCTTGTGCCTTTCATTCTTTACTTGTGTGCTTCCTTCATTATTTCCTTCCCTTCTTGATTTACCTTTTATGTCTTGTGTCTCCATTCCTTTATCGCGTCCTTATTTGGTAGCTGTGTTTTCTTGCTTCCTTCTTTCCTAACCTTTGTGGTTCTACCATTTCTGCCTCCTCCCCTCACTCCTTTTTTGTATGTTTTTTCATTCACCCTTGTGTCCCTCCTTCCATCAGTTCTTATTCGTTTCTTCATTTTATCGTTTCCTCACTTGTGTTCCCCTGTCCCTTTTTTGTGTCCTTCCTTCCTTCCTTTTTATCCTTGGTTCCTTTCTTGTGTTGTTCCATTGTTCCTCTCTGATCTTCCCTTTCCTTCCTTCTTAATTTCCTGTCTTTATGTCATAAATTTCTTTTTCCTTTCTTCCGTTGTCCGTCCTTCCTTCCTTCCTTCCTTCCTTCCTTCCTTCCTTCCTTCCTTCCTTCCTTCCTTCCTTCCTTCCTTATGCTCCTCTTTTTTTCCTTCCTTGTGGCCCTTTTTACTTCTTTGTGTCCTTGAATACTTCCTTTCCACCAGTTTCCTGTTTCAATAGCTTCCATATATAAATCCAGTCCACTGCTTAAATACATGCGATAATTTCATGGTAAACTTTAGTGTTATATATATATTTTTATTTATTTATATCAACTAAACCTGATGCACATTAGAAAGACTCGTTATCCTTGTTAATTGAAGCAGGTTCGAAATGACCAATTAGTGGATTTAACCACATTTTAGAAATGTTTTCAATTTGAAAGTAGGTATTATTATATAAAAAATTCAATGTCAAAACAAAAATACAGTATATTTAGTTTCACGACACAATTGCCAAAAATCTATTGTAACAGAAAACGATTTGACATCAAAAAATGTTTTTATTTTTATTTTTTTTATTTAATCTGATTCATCTTTTTCTTGTCTTCCTCCCTCCCCTATTTACTTTTCCGAACTTCCCACATTTAGAAAGCCTGGAAGCCAAGGATTCCCCGCATGAAAGTCCCCGGGTGGTCGCGAACGGCAGCGGCCCCGGGGACGGGGAGACGGGCGTCGCCGGCATGGAGGATGTGGGGCCGATTTCAGACGGTCAGCCGCTCTCACCGCTTACCAGCCCGCTGCTCATCGAGGCGGGATACGTTCGCAACGACGATGAAGAGGAGGCGAGGAGGAAGGTGGGCTTAAACTAAAGAATTTATTTGGATAAATCATTTAAATATATATAACCACAGAATATGCTTATTAAAAAAGACTAAAAACCGTTTGATCATAATAAAATAGTAAAATACACCTAGCCTCCATCATGATAATGTTTTGATGGAAAAATATAGCCCCAGCACGGGCAGGATTAGCAGATATAAACGGTGTGGTGCCATCTAGTGGCAGTATTGCAGAACTATCATAATAGTGGTTTACTTAATTAATAAATACAATTTAAATAGTGTCGGACCGAGCCTGACCCTTTGCAATGCTTCACAGTAAAGCAGCAGCTCGGCATGATTGAAGATCAACTGTTATTAATTAAATAAAACGATCGACAGCAACTTTAAGAGCCTCGTATCTGAACATTTAGTCACGTCAGTCAACTCTGCATCACATCTGAGTCTTGGTAGGTTTAGCGTCCGCTTCAGAGAACACCAACATCCATACTGTATCCCCAGCCTCTTGGAATATATTTTTTGTGTTTTTTTTTCACTGGATCTTTGACCTTTCTGCATTGTTTCAACTGGAGATGCTAATGGCAATTAGACGATAACTTGTTTTAACATGTGCTTTTATAAATAAACACAAAAGGCTTTATTTACCAACAGATTGAGCAAAAACAAAGCATAAAACGGCAAAATAATAACTAATATGCCAGCAGGACATGATGATTTTTCATAAAAACTTTGTATGCAACTAAAGTGAACTACTGACATATATAAATAAATATAAAAGTCCAATAATGTGGCTGTGCACCTTTTAAAATAGTTACAGGAAAATTATTTATGTGCTAATAAATCTATAAAGATAATTTGTCATGTTTCAATCACAAACTTTCAATGTGTTTCAATGTTTTTTGCGTGTGATTGGCCAACATAAAGTAGTGAATGCATATTTTTGGAGGCTGCTGTAATATAAACGGTGGCGGCGGTGGATGGATCTGATTTTTCTGTTTCTGTCCAGAAGTTTCCCACAGACAAAGCCTACTTCATAGCCAAAGAACTGCTGACGACAGAGCGGACCTACCTCAAAGACCTTCAGGTTATCACAGAGGTAATAATTACCAAATCACACCTGCTTTGCTTTCCTAACGCCGTCCAGATAAATATGGACTTAGATTTGAGTATTTTTCACCTCTGTTAAAGGATAGAAAACAACTAAAACGGTATTGAATGATATTCCCTATCACACTATCTTTGTGTTCTTCCTCCCTCATGTCCTTCCTTACTGTCTTATGCTCTTCTTCCTCCTTGTCCTCTTCTATGCTTCCTTCCTTGTTTGTGTCCTTCCTTCTTTCCTCCCTTTTTCTTCTTCTTTTTGTATGTTCATCCCATATTCCCTTGTGTCCTACCTGTCTTCCTTGTATTTGCCCTTTTTATCCTCTCTTGTATCCTTACTCCTTCCTTCCTTTCTTGCATCCTCCTCTTTTTGTTCCCTCCTTAAGTCCTTAAGTGTGTCCTTCTTGCTTCACTCATTCCTTGTGTCCTATCTCCCTTCCTCTTGTCCAATCGTGTGTCCTCCTTGTTTCCTTCCTTTTTTTTGTTGATTGTACCTTTCCTTTATTGTGTCACTTTTCTTGTCTTCTCCCTTCCTCCCTCTTCTGTCTATCCTCACCCCTTCCATGTGCCCTTTCTTCCTTCATTCCTCATGTGCTTCCTTTCATCAGTACTCTTTTCTTCCCACCTTGTCCTCTCTTCTTCTTTTGGTTCCTTTCCTTGCCTCCTTCCTTGTGTCCCACTTCATTCTTACTTTTATACCTTTTGTCAGTGCTTCTAATCTCCTTAGCGTTTCTCTCTCCTTCCTTGTACCCTTACTTCCATGCTTGCCACCTTCCACCCTCCCTCCTAGTTTCTGTCTTAAATTTCTCTGTTTACTTGAAGATGTAGGAAGCAAAGGTTGATGGTTCTGATGCCGTGTTAGGACTGTAACGAGTAGAAAAAAGTATTCTCCAAAAGCAGAAACGTCAGTGTAAGCAGGTTTTAAAACTCTAGCTTTGAATCCAAATTTATGTGTGCCGAGTTTCTGTTTCTTCTTTTGTTAAACCCTGAAATTATAGCGTGGCTGTAGCTGCAGGAGCTGTTTTCTGTTGCAGAGCCGCTTCTCTGCGTGTTTTTAAACGGCCTTTTCTGTGTTTCCTCCCTTTGAAACACTCTCTGGCTTTGCTTTTAAAAATAAAATGTCTGCAACAACAAAAAAAAAAGAAATGTCTGCAATTAGAGGGTCAGACTTGGCTCTTGCCTGATTTAACGGCTCAGCTTTTATAACCAAAGACTACGACGAGCAGCGGGACAGACAACTTTACCGTGTCCCTTCAAAATGTCCCTCTGCTGTCCTCTTTTCCCAGACTCAGGGATTCGTTTTTTCCTCCTTTGACTTCAGCTTTCGTTCTCTTTGATGTGGAGGGAAGGCGTGCGCTGGCAGCTTTTTAAAGCCTCTTAAATGTTTTCTTTGGGTGGCGCAGCTCAGGCCCGAGGTCCCACACCCTCCCCAACGCTTTCTCGCCTTCCCTCCCTCCTTCCTCCTCCCTGATTCCTCCTGTGAGACATCTGGACGACCTCCTGTCCTCGCTGGCTGTCTCGCTGGCTGTCTCACTGCGGTGTGATTCCTCCTGCAGAGGGAATCTAACGCCTCTGTGTTTGGGGGATGAAGACGTTCACGTTTATCTGCTCTGTTCTCTTCTGACATGCGCCTCCATCACCGTCACCTACAGACCCGACCTTCCCTCATCCTGTCTTCCTTCCTTCCTTCCTCTCTTCCTACCTGCTTTCCCTTATCCTTCCTTCCTTCCTTCCTTCCTTCCTTCCTTCCTTCCTTCCCTCATCCTGTCTTCCTTCCTTCCTTCCTTCCTTCCTTCCTTCATTCATTTCTTTCTTCCTTTCTTCCTTCTTTCCTTCCTTCATTTCTTTATTCCTTTGTTCCCTCTTTCCTTCCTTTTTTAATTCTTCCTTTCTTCCTTCTTTCCTTCCTTCATTTCTTTATTCCTTTCTTCCCTCTTTCCTTCCTTTTTTCATTTCTTCCTTCCTCCCTCCCTCCCTTCTTTCATTCTTTTATTAATTTCTTCCTTCATTGATTCCGTTATAAATTTCTTCCTCCCTCCCTCCCTTCATTTTATCCTTCCTTACTCCCTCCCTTCCTTCCTTTTTTCCTTCCTTTCTCTTCCCTTCTCCTTCCCTTCTTCCTCCCTTCCTTCCTCCCTCCCTCCCTGCCCCCTCCCTTCCTTCCTCCCTCTTTCCTCCCTCCATTTCTACATCCCTCCCTTCTTTCATTTTTCCTTCCTTTCTCCTCCCTCCCTCCCTTCATTTTTTCCTTCCTTCCTCCATTCCTCCCTTCTTCCTCCCTTCCTTCCTTTTTTCCTTCCTTCCTCCCTCCCTCGCTCCCTCTCCTCCCTTCCTTCCTTCCTTCCTTCCCTGTGTCTATCCTTGTCTCATGTCCTGCCTACTTCCTCATTCTGTTCCTTGTCTCCTACCTCCTCCTGTCGTGTGTTAAAATGTAAAATCAAAATAAATACTGAGAATTCTGTGAAGCGACGTTTTCCATGAAAACTGCTCAGTGAGACCAACATCTTGTCCTGGGTGGAAATCAAACCCCTGCTTTTCCTCCCGCGGTCAGGTTTCCGGTTCCTTCCTGGTTTTCCCTCAGTGGATTCTTCCTTGTCGTGTTTTGCAGTTCTTCCAGAAAGCTGCAGGGAAAGATGAAGCCTTTCCAGACGCCGTGAAGAACCTGATCTCCTCCCACTACGAGCCGGTCTACAGGTTCCACCGGGCGTTCCTCAAAGAGACGGAGCAGCGGCTGGCTCAGTGGTGAGCACCTTCCTCTTGACCGACCCTCCAAGAGGAGCAGAGCTTGTTCCTACAGAGGAACTTTTATTATTCTCAGAGGCTTCTGTCATTTAAACTGAAAACCCACCAGCTGCAGTTTAACTGGGATCCCTTCAGCTTGGAAGCATGGAGGCGGACCCATCATGATGTGGGCACGATGCGTCGTCATTACACAGAAGAGCTGCTAAACATTGTGTATTTATGCTTTGATTAAAACACTTCAAAAACATCCTTTTAACGCAGCGGCTAGCATCCCTAGAAAAATATAGGTCCCAGTCTTTGTCTACGTCCTCTGTGGCGCAGTTCAAGCAAAGATGTCCTCCCAGTGTGACAGAAGGCCGTTTTCTGATACTACAGACTTCCACTTTCATTTCTCTTGAAGCTATTATGACATTTTTTTATGATTTCTGGAGCCTTCTTTTGGCTTCTTGCACAGAATTTGCTCGGACAGATCTTTGCATCTCAAAGTCCTACTCTCTTCCCTCTGGAAGTCTGTTAGGTGCGCTAGATGGTAGTAACTAGGCAAATTTTATTTTTAGGCAAATTTATTTATATAGCACAATTCAGTACAAAGACAATGCAAAGTGCTTTACATGATTAAAATATAGCAAAATAAAACAGAATAAAAGCAAGTAGGAATAAAATATAGATAGAAAATAGAACAAAAAAGTGGTGATTCAGTTAACTAGGACAGTTGAAGGCAATTTTAAACAAATGTGTTTTTAATGTTGATTTAAAGGAACTAAGGTTTTCCACATCTTTACAGTTTTCTGGAAGTTTGTTCCAGATAAGTGGAGCATAGGAACTAAATGCTGCTTCTCCTTGTTTGGTTCTGGTTCTAGGTATGTGGAGTAGGCTGGAGCCAGAAGACCTTAATGGTCTGGATGGTTGATACACTGATAACTAGTTACATTTACTCAGTTACTTTTACTTGAGTACATTTTTGAACAGGATGCACTTTTAGGAGTAGTTTCACTGCACTGTACTTTTTAGTTGTACTAAAATAATGTTTAGAAGTGTCAGGCTACTCTACCTGCATAATTAAATGTAGAGCAGAGTTGCTTTAACTTAAAATTCATACCTACAGTTTATGTTGAAGTGAGACTTTTTATTTTTTTACACAATCTTTGTTGTTTTAATGTTATTTTGTACCTGCTGAGCTCATTGAGTGATCTGGAGGTCAAGTGAGAACATAGGAAGTAGTAGATATTGTTATAGGACATATGCTATTCAAAAATACTATAAATGCTGTATTGGTTCGACAATTTTATGTTGAAAAACATTATTATTAAGTTTTATATAAATTTCCTTTGCCTAAATTTGTTATGTTGAAGCTAAGGTATATTTTGTGTATATATTTTGTATACTACGGTTTTATACAACCGTCTGTCTGTCTGTCTCTCTCTCTCTCTCTCTCTCTCTTAGATAGAGAGAGATTATTTTATTCTTTTAAATACCAGAATATTAAATATTTTGTATACTTTTGTCTATCTATCTCTCTATTTCTCTATCTGTCTATCTCTCTATCTATCTTAGATAAAGAGAGATTATTTTATTCTTTTAAATACCAGAATTTGTGTATGACTTTATAATTATGTCCGAATACTTAAAAAGGTTAAATAAGATGTTTAATTAGTTACTCAGGACTTGAGTTGCCTTCTTGCCGAATACTTCTTTTAATTTTGGCTACTTGTTATTTGCATTTTTCGTTAAAACATGTTGAAGTAATGCTACTTGAGTACTTTTTTTAAATTTTGGCTACTTTTTATTTACATTTTTCGTAAAAACATGTTGAAGTAATGCTACTCGAGTACTTTTTTTTCTTTTGGCTACTTTTTATTTTCATTTTTTGTTAAAACATGTTGAAGTAATGCTACTTGAGTACTTTTTTTTTCTTTTGGCTACTTTTTATTTAAATTTTTCATTAAAACATGTTGAAGTAATGCTACTTGAGTGCTTTTGGCTCCTCTACCCACCCCTGGTTAGGTGAGACTTTTGCAAATACAGTATATCTGATAAATGTCCCAGTCGGTCTTGGCTTGCCACCTAGTGGTGATTGCACGTAACTACACAGGTCAACAATAACTGTCCTGCCTCCTGCAGGGAGGGTCGGTCCAACGCTCACATTAAAGGAGATTACCAGCGAATCGGTGACGTTTTACTGAAGAACGTTCAGGGTCTGAGGGTAAGTGCTCGTTTCGTTCCCCCGCGGCTCAGAGGAGCGCTCAGAGATGTGATCGCTGGTTTCCTTTTGTCCCTGCAGCAGCTGACGGTTCATCTCCAGAAGCATTCAGAGTGCTTGGTGGAGCTGGAGCGAGCTTGCAGGTAAGGCGGTGGACCTGAAGGCGCCGGGTTGGACCTGACGTCGGGGGAAATTCACCGCTCAGGTTTTGTTTGTTTCCAGGTCGAGTCGGAAGGTGGAGGCCCTTTGCAGAGACCTGGAGCAGCAGAGGGTTTGTTACCTGCCGCTCTACATCTTCTTCCTCCGGCCTCTCCACCGCCTGCTGCACTACAAGCTGATCCTGGAGAGGCTGTGCAAGCACTACCCGCCCACCCACGAGGACTTCAGGGACAGCAGAGGTGCTCCTCTTGTGTCCTGCTTGTCTTCAGCCGCCTTCCTTCCTCCTCTAAAATCCAACCGTCTCCAAACCCTGCAGCGGCCCTGGCGGAGATCTCGGAGACGGCGCTGCAGCTCCAGGGCATCATGATGAAGATGGAAAACTTCCAGAAGCTCCTGGAGCTGAAGAAGGATCTGACCGGCATCGAAAACCTCGTCTTACCCGGCAGGGTGGGTCTATTTTATTTATTTTTTTTTATTATTCTTTGGCGGGATGTGACGTTTCTCGCTGACGTGTTTGTGTCCGACCTGCAGGAGTTCATCAGGTTGGGCTGCCTCAGCAAACTGTCGGGGAAGGGCCTCCAGCAGAGGATGTTCTTCCTGGTAGGAATCTTTTCTGCCGGCCAAATATCTGAAATATTTCAAGACAATAACAAAAGAGAGACACGGGAATATTTGTCCTTTAGAGACCATCCTTCGGTCTGTTCATTCTCAGGCGTCTCCTTTGTGTCCTTTCCTCCTCCTTATCTCCTTTATTTCTTCCTTGTCTTTCCTCCTGTGGTTCCTGGAGGCCTTCTTTATTTATTTTACTTCTATCCGTCTTTACTGCTTTCCTTCTGTCCTACCTTTTTTCCTTCCTTTTTTCACTTCTTAGGTCCTTCCCTCCTTCTTTGCTTCATTCCCTCTGTCCTCTCCCCTGGTACTTCCTTCCTCTGTCACATCTTCCTTTTGTTTCTCCATCCTTCTTTATGTCCTTTTCCTTCCTCCTTCATTCCTTTAATGTCTCCTACCTGCCTTTCCCTGTTTCCTTTATTCCCTTTGGTCCTTTCCTTCTCCCATTTTTGTGTCCCTCCTTCTTTCCTCTCTAACTTCCTCAGGTTATCCCTCCTTCTTTGCTTCATTCCCTCTGTCCTGTCCCCTTGTCCTTCCTTTCTCTGTCCCATCGTCCTTTTGTTTCTCCTTCCTTGTGTCCTTTTCCCTCCTCCTTCCTTCCTACATCATATTCCTCCTTCATTCCTTCAATGTCTCCTTCCTGCCTTTCCCCGTTTCCTTTATTCCTTTGATCCTTTTTTTCTTGTGTCCCTCATTCTTTCCTCTTTTACTTCCTTATTTCTTCAATCTTTTGTTTCCTTCCTTCTTTCCCTCCTCAGGACCTTGCCTTCTTCTTTGCTTCATTCCCTCTGTCCTGTCCCCTGGTCCTTCCTTCCTCTGTCACATCTTCCTTTTGTTTCTCCATCCTTCCTTGTGTCCTTTTCCCTCTTCCTTCCTTCCTACATCATATTCCTCCTTCATTCCTTCAATGTCTCCTTCCTGCCTTTCCCTGTTTCCTTTATTCCTTTAATCCTTTCCTTCTCTTCCTTTTGTTTCTCCATCCTTCCTTGTGTCCTTTTCCTTCCTCCTTCCTTCCGACATCATATTCCTCCTTCATTCCATCAATGTCTCCTTCCTGCCTTGTGTCCTTTTCCTTCCTCCTTCTTTCCAACATCACATTCCTCCTTCATTCCTTCAATGTCTCCTTCCTGCCTTTCCCTGTTTCCTTTATTCCTTTGATCCTTTGTTTCTCCATCCTTCCTTGTGTCCTTTTCCTTCCTCCTTCCTTCCAACATCATATTCCTTCTTCATTCCTTCAATGCCTCCTTCCTGCCTTTCCCTGTTTCCTTTATTCCTTTTATCCTTTCCTTCTCGTGTCCCTCCTTCTTTCCTCTTTTACTTCCTTACTTCTTCAATCTTTTGTTTCCTTCCTTCTTTCCCTCCTCAGGACCTTCCCTTCTTCCTTGCTTCATTCCCTCTGTCCTGTCCCCTGTTCCTTCCTTCCTCTGTCACATCTTCCTTTTGTTTCTCCATCCTTCCTTGTGTCCTTTTCCCTCTTCCTTCCTTCCTACATCATATTCCTCCTTCATTCCTTCAATGTCTCCTTCCTGCCTTGTGTCCTTTTCCTTCCTCCTTCCTTCCTACATCACATTCCTTCAATGTCTCCTTCCTGCCTTTCCCTGTTTCCTTTATTCCTTTAATCCTTTCCCTCTCTTCCTTTTGTTTCTCCATCCTTCATTGTGTCCTTTTCCTTCCTCCTTCCTTCCAACATCACATTCCTCCTTCATTCCTTCAATGTCTCCTTCCTGCCTTGTGTCCTTTTCCTTCCTCCTTCCTTCCGACATCACATTCCTCCTTCATTCCTTCAATGTCTCCTTCCTGCCTTGTGTCCTTTTCCTTCCTCTTTCCTTCTCTTCCTTTTGTTTCTCCATCCTTCCTTGTGTCCTTTTCCTTCCTCCTTCCTTCCAACATCACATTCCTCCTTCATTCCTTCAATGTCTCCTTCCTGCCTTGTGTCCTTTTCCTTCCTCTTTCCTTCTCTTCCTTTTGTTTCTCCATCCTTCCTTGTGTCATTTTCCTTCCTCCTTCCTTCCAACATCACATTCCTCCTTCATTCCTTCAATGTCTCCTTCCTGCCTTGTGTCCTTATCCTTCCTCCTTCCGTCCTACATCACATTCCTCCTTCATTCCTTCAATGTCTCCTTCCTGGCTTTCCCTGTTTCCTTTATTCCTTTGATCTTTTCCTTCTCTTCCTTTTGTTTCTCCATCCTACCTTGTGTCCTTTTCCTCCCTCCTTCCTTCCGACATCATATTCCTCCTTCATTCCTTCAATGTCTCCTTCCTGCCTTGTGTCCTTTTCCTTCCTCCTTCCTTCCAACATCACATTCCTCCTTCATTCCTTCAATGTCTCCTTCCTGCCTTTCCCTGTTTCCTTTATTCCTTTGATCTTTTCCTTCTCTACCTTTTGTTTCTCCATCCTACCTAGTGTCCTTTTCCTCCCTCCTTCCTTCCGACATCATATTCCTCCTTCATTCCTTCAATGTCTCCTTCCTGCCTTGTGTCCTTTTGCTTCCTCCTTCCTTCCTACATCATAATCCTCCTTCATTCCTTCAATGTCTCCTTCCTGCCTTTCCCTGTTTCCTTTATTCCTTTGATCCTTTCCTTCTCTTCCTTTTGTTTCTCCATCCTTGTGTCCTTTTCCTTCCTCCTTCCTTCCAACATCATATTCCTCCTTCATTCCTTCAATGTCTCCTTCCTGCCTTGTGTCCTTTTCCTTCCTCCTTCCTTCCGACATCATATTCCTCCTTCATTCCTTCAATGTCTCCTTTCTGCCTTGTGTCCTTTTCCTTCCTCCTTCCTTCCGACATCATATTCCTCCTTCATTCCTTCAATGTCTCCTTCCTGCCTTGTGTCCTTTTCCTTCCTCCTTCCTTCCAACATCATAATCCTCCTTCATTCCTTCAATGTCTCCTTCCGGCCTTGTGTCCTTTTCCTTCCTACTTCCTTCCTACATCACATTCCTCCTTCATTCCTTCAATGTCTCCTTCCTGCCTTTCCCTGTTTCCTTTATTCCTTTAATCCTTTCCTTCTCTTCCTTTTGTTTCTCCATCTTTCCTTGTGTCCTTTTCCTTCCTCCTTCCTTCCAACATCATAATCCTCCTTCATTCCTTCAATGTCTCCTTCCTGCCTTGTGTCCTTTTCCTTCCTCCTTCCTTCCTACATCATATTCCTCCTTCATTCCTTCAATGTCTCCTTCCTGCCTTGTGTCCTTTTCCTTCCTCCTTCCTTCCTACATCATATTCCTCCTTCATTCCTTCAATGTCTCCTTCCTGCCTTGTGTCCTTTTCCTTCCTCCTTCCTTCCTACATCATATTCCTCCTTCATTCCTTCAATGTCTCCTTCCTGCCTTGTGTCCTTTTCCTTCCTCCTTCCTTCCTACATCATATTCCTCCTTCGTTCCTTCAATGTCTCCTTCCTGCCTTGTGTCATTTTCCTTCCTCCTTCCTTCCAACATCACATTCCTCCTTCATTCCTTCAATGTCTCCTTCCTGCCCTGTGTCCTTTTCCTTCCTCCTTCCTTCCTACATCATATTCCTCCTTCATTCCTTCAATGTCTCCTTCCTGCCTTGTGTCCTTTTCCTTCCTCCTTCCTTCCTACATCACATTCCTCCTTCATTCCTTCAATGTCTCCTTCCTGCCTTTCCCTGTTTCCTTTATTCCTTTGATCCTTTCCTTCTCTTCCTTTTGTTTCTCCATCCTACCTTGTGTCCTTTTCCTTCCTCCTTCCTTCCTACATCACATTCCTCCTTCATTCCTTCAATGTCTCCTTCCTGCCTTTCCCTATTTCCTTTATTCCTTTGATCCTTTCCTTCTCTTCCTTTTGTTTCTCCATCTTTCCTTATGTCCTTTTCCTTCCTCTTTCCTTCCTACATCATATTCCTCCTTCATTCCTTCAATGTCTCCTTCCTGCCTTTCCCTGTTCCCTTTATTCCTTTGATCCTTTCCTTCTCTTCCTTTTGTTTCTCCATCTTTCCTTATGTCCTTTTCCTTCCTCCTTCCTTCCAACATCATATTCCTCCTTCATTCCTTCAATGTCTCCTTCCTGCCTTTCCCTGTTTCCTTTATTCCTTTGGTCCTTTCCTTCTCTTCCTTTCGTTTCTCCATCCTACCTTGTGTCCTTTTCCTTCCTCCTTCCTTCCAACATCACATTCCTCCTTCATTCCTTCAATGTCTCCTTCCTGCCTTTCCCTGGTTCCTTTGTTCCCTTTGGTCCTTTCCTTCTCCCATTTTGTGTCCCTCCTTCTTTCCTCTCTTATTTATTTTGTTCCCTTCCTTCTCTCCATCCTCATGTCCTTCCTTCCTCCTCTTCCTTCTCCTCTCCATCCTCATTTCCTTCCCTCTGACTGTTGTAGACCTTCCTGTCATACATTCAGGGTGAATATTTGTATCAAATTAGTTTAAAATGTGACCAAATGAAGATGAATCAGGAATCTAAACCTGCTTAAATGTCTCTCCTCCAGTTCAGCGACTGCCTGATGTACACCAGCCGAGGGATGACGCCGTCCAACCAGTTTAAGATCCACGGCCAGCTGCCGCTCTATGGCATGACGGTGGGTCCTAATTGTTCAACGCGGAAAAAAACAAAAAAAGGATTTCTCTAAATAATTCGTCTTTCCCGCCTCTTTTTTCGCCGCGGTCTCCTGCAGATCAGAGAAAGCGAGGAGGAGTGGGGCGTCCCTCATTCGTTCACGCTGTTCGGACAGCGGCAGTCCATCGTGGTGGCGGCCAGGTTAGAGAAGGGGATAAAACCTCATTTTAAAGTAAATCTTCTTTGTTCTGTGTGTGGAGTGACGGCCTCTGTTTCTGCTCTGTGCAGCTGTGCTGCAGAGATGGAGCGCTGGGTGGAGGACATCAGGATGGCCATCGACCTGGCAGAGCAGGGCAGCGGCCCCAACGCCGACCTGCTCTCCACCAGCCCACCTGAGAGCAGTAAGACCAGTTTTACCCTCGGCTGAGCTTCAGTTCCCGTCTTTTCCCTGCTGTGAGCAGTGGTGTTAAAAGTACACACATGTGTTACTTAAGAAGTATAGATACTGCAGTTTAAAAACACTCTGGTAAAAGTTGAAGTATCAACTTGACCTCTTTACTCAAGTAAAAGTGAAAAAGTATGTGCTCCAAAAACTACTTAAAGTATAAAAGTATAAAGTAACCTTTAAAAAAAATGCCACTATATGAATTGAAAGCTTAATTTAAAGGCATACTATGCAACATTTTTCAGTTAATTAATGTGTTCTATACCGTTTTGGATGTTTAAATGAGTCATTTCAGGTTGAACAAAGGTTTTCTCGGCCGCCCTGGTGGTCTGTGGGGGAAATACCGCACTTGCAATTGCAAGAGCTCACGGCCCGCACACACAGAAGTCTCGCTTTACGACGAGAACTCCATGTGTTTTTGCCCTGCCATTCACTATATGCATGCGCGAAAGCAACAACAAAGAACCGCGTGTTAACGTCAAATAAACATGCAAGCATATCAAGTTTTATTATTATTATTATTTTATTTATTTTTTTTTTTATGTTGGCGAGACGCTACCGCGGCGGCGAGGCGGCGGCGGTAGCGTCTCGCCAACATAAAAAAATAAAAATAAATAATAATAATAATAATAAAACTGGCGAGGCGGCGGCTTGGCGAGGCAGCCAAGATAGCGCTGCGGGAAGCCTGATGTTCATACTTTCACTGTGTTAGTCATTGTTTGTACTGCCGTTTTTTCCACTTTTCGTTGCGTTCGCCTGTCTGCTAAGCTCAAAACAACCGCGCCTGGCTTGACGGAGAAACCAGAACAGCTGAGCATCTTTACGACAGTGCACTTTTACTTTCACCCTCTGGGGGGAGCCTCGCTGGAAAATCAACCCCGGTTGCATAGTTTACCTTTAAACACTGATTAGTTCTACATGTGGCCCAAGACACAACATAATCATTAACCCATTAGTCAAAGACAAAGTCACTCAAGGAGCATGTTCTCTCTCAAACTTTATTGGAATTCAATTCCAAACAGAGGTAGTATTCAACCTGCAGAACTGCCAGAACATAAATGTGTGAGTTCCATCAAATACCTAAATTAAACTATACCCTTTGGTGCAAAAACATTAGAAAGAAAGAGAATAAGAGAAAAAGAGGGAGAGTTCTTGAACGCCAAAATAACGTGGGTCTTTGCATTGCATTTTCCAAGAGTCATTTTTGCTCCCGACTATTTCGAAAAATCCTTTGAGATAGTCCCAAGGATGCGGGAGGTCTTTTTGGTCTCCGTCTCCATCTCCCGACACGCTCTCGCCTGTGTCCGACCTTTCGACATCTTTTTCTGAATCGGACATTATTGTAGCATGACATACATTTAACGTTTGCAGTTTGAAGAACACCTGCTTCTGATGATTTCCTTTCGCCTCAGCACAAATTTGACGAATAGCTAACCAACGAGTGTTTGCGTTATACGACTCATCCAATTACACTAGTTCTCACTAGGTGTGGATGACGCCAATGATCTGCATTGGATGGCGCACATTACGTGAAATAAATATTAAACTGAAGCCAAGAGTAACGAGTAACGCTTGTTTTAAAAATTTAAGGAATAGAAAGTACAGATACTTGTGTGAAAATGTAATGAGTAGAAGTCAGAAGTAGGAAGAAAAATAAGTAATGGAGTAAAGTATAGATACCTAAAAAGTGTACTTAAGTACAGTAACAAAGTATTTGTACTTCGTTACTTGACACCTCTGGCTGTGAGTGAAGGTCTTTATTTCTTCGTTTTCTCCCCAGAGCCGCTGGAGGACGTCGGAGCCGAGCCGGAGTCCGAGGAGGAGCTCTGCGGCTCGCGCTCGTCCCTGGAGCGTCAGAGCCAGCGGGGCAACACCACGGTGCACGTCTGCTGGCATCGCAACACCAGCGTGTCCATGGTGGACTTCAGCATCGCCGTGGAGGTGCTGCACTCCGTCTCCCCCCCCCTCTCTCATGTGTGCTCCGCTCTGTGTCCTTGTCTCCTCCACAGGCAAAGGTCAAGCGTCTCAGTGTCCTTTGTCTTCTCTTTGTCACCGCTTTGTCCCCTTTGTGTCCGTCTGTGCCCTCATTTGTTTATCTGCTCACGCTGGCATTGGTAGGGCCCAGTCAGTGAGGCCCCCTGTGCAGCCGTTCTGTCACTGACACCTGGTGGCGTAACGAGGTACTGCAGCAGCCGGGAAACGATTTTTCTCTCTGTTTTTAGAAAGTTGATCCACAAGTTGGGGAGAGTTTTTTTTATGAAAGCGAAGCGTAGATGTAGCACTTCTTTCCTCAACCTTGTCCAGTTGTCGTTGTTTTACGGGCTTTTCTGTGCTTCGCAGAACCAGCTCTCAGGTAACCTGCTGAGGAAGTTCAAGAACAGCAACGGCTGGCAGAAACTCTGGGTGGTCTTCACCAACTTCAGCCTCTTCTTCTACAAGTCGCACCAGGTAAGACGTGGCGTCCCGACGGGTAAAAAAAAAAAGAAAAGAGTCGGCGCTCTGTGATTTATTTATTTACTTTATGTGTGGCGTCCCCTGCAGGATGAATACCCTCTGGCCAGCCTCCCTCTGCTGGGCTACGCCGTCACGGTCCCCGCCGAGTCCGAGAACATCCACAAAGATTACGTCTTCAAGCTTCACTTTAAATCCCACGTGTACTACTTCAGATCAGAGAGCGAGTACACCTTTGAACGGTGGGTGTTCCCTGCAGTCACCTCATGTTGCTTTTGCTCTAAAGAAACGGATGTAGGGTAGATGGAAGCTGTTTATTGCTGTTATACAGATGTTGGATGCTGCAGCTTTTAATGCTTTTCGGTTTGGGTTGGGCGACAAATAGATTTAATTGATTTAATTAAAATTTACAATTTACTTTGATTAACTTTTTTGGAAAATCAGTATTTTATTCTGGGCTTCAATAAAAAGAATTACATGTAATGCTGAATATATGTTTAGGAAGATATATTGTCAAATTATATTAAAGAGGAAACTTTTTTTTTATAGGATGAGGCACTTTAACTTATTAATTAACTTTTTTTGTTAAGTTAGTTTGAAGTTAAACAAGTGAAGCCTGTTCTTTGCTCATTGTGTAAAACCAGCAGCAGCAAACATTTAGTTATATTTATATTGTTTACAACAGCAGGGCGGCCATCTTGTTTTACCAGCATGTTTCACAGCTTGTATTTATTCGCACTTTGAATTCAGGTCAACTCCCTGACAAAATGCTGGATATAATTAAGTTTTTAAAACAATTTCTTTGTTACATCGATTTATTCGGATTTGGGATACTAAAATCTGAGGTTTTATCGGCCCAGCCCTACTTTAGGCAAGGCAAGGCAAATTTATTTATATAGCACAATTCAGTACAGAGACAATGCAAAGTGCTTTACATGATTAAAATATAGGAATAAAAGCAAGTAGGGATAGAATGTAGAAACAAAAAAGAACATTAAAAATAGTAAAGCAGTTTAACTTAAACATTCAAAGGCAGTTTTAAACAAATGTGTTTTTAATCTCGATTTAAAAGAATTCAGGCTTTCCGCACTTTTACAGTTTTCTGGAAGTTTGTTCCAGATCAGTGGAGCATAGGAACTAAATGCTGCTTCTCCATGTCTGGTTCTGGTTCTGGTTCTAGAGAGAAGGCTGGAGCCAGAAGACCTGAGTGGTCTGGATGGTTTATACGCTTAATGAGGCTTAATTAAGGCTTAATGAAACCACAGCGCTAATGTTAAACCGAAAACACACGGGATTCCTGCAAAAGGTGGAAACGTCTGGAAAAAGCGTAAACATTTGACTCGAGTGTAAAAAAGATCCATCATCCTAAATCAGTTCACACACGATAAATGTCTGGACAGGTGAAATAAATTTGCTGTAAACAGATAATTGTTTCATTTGTCCGTGCCCATCGATATGTTTACCCGCTCCACCTGTTGTTGTGGGTAGTAGGGATAACCGATCCCTTAGCTACTCATTAAATAAAAGGAAACGCCGATTCCATCAATCTCCAGCTGTTTATTGAGAACCAGAGCAGAGATAAAGTAATCACACCCCTGCTCCCTCACTTCAATCGATCCACTGATCTATTTTTGAGTCCATCCACCATCACTCCCTGCGTGGAACCATCACTTCCTCCATCGAACCCATCTGTCAACTCATCTGTTCATCTCTCGACCCAGCTGTCCATCAGCTATCCAACAGCAGGGCGGCCATCTTGTTTTACCAGCATGTTTCACAGCCTGTATTTAGTTGCACTTTGAATTCAGGTCAACTCCCTGACAAAATGCTGGAAATAAATTAAGCTCTTAAAATCATTTCTTTCTGTTACATCGATTTATTCGGATTTGGGATACTAAAATCGGAGTGTTTTATCGGCCCAGCCCTACTTTAAGGCTTAATGAAACCACAGAGCGCTAATGTTAAAGTGAAAACACACGGGATTCCTACAAAAAGTGCAAATGTCTGGAAAAAGCGTAAACATTTGCGTCACTTCCTCCATCAAACCCGTCTGTCGACTCATCCGTTCATCTCTCGACCCAGCTGTCCATCAGTTTTTGCCGACTCCATAATTAAATGCATACCACTGTAGACACATCTGCAGTAAATTTGCGATTAACCTGTTTTTCTTAATTTGCATTTTAACAACGGGACAAAAATGTGAACATTTGATGTGAAAATATTAACGGATTTATGAAGTCATCTTATTTTTGTTTTCGGTTTTCAGGTGGATGGAGGTGATCCGCAGCGCCACCTGTTCCGCCAGCCGTCCCCTGCTGAGCTCCAGGAAGGATCTTTACTGATCAATCTGCCGCCTTCCTCCTCTTTTTTTAATCCACACTTTTTTCCACGCCCGACACTCTCAGAAGTCCTCACGCACCAGTTATCCTCGACGTTCTTACTTTTTCTGTGCCAAACTGGAAGATACTGGTAGTGTTGTCCTTATTTTCTGACGTCATTTCCACTTTTCAAATCAACATATTTACACAAGCAAGTGTGAGGATGTGAACACGCTCTAATTAAAAAAATAATGCCATTTCAGGACCTAATGAGAAATGTTTTTTTTTTTTTTGTAATGCGTCTTTTTGTACAGTATTTTGATAACACTGTGAAAATTCCCCTTTTTTTCCCCCCACTTCCTCCTTCATTTATCTTCACTGAAAAGAAACACCTGCTTCCAACGCCAACAGAGATTTCCCATCGTTATCGCCTTCTTTTCAGTATTTTTTTTCCAGGTTTCTGGAATTGTTTTAAAAAGTTGTGTGTTCATATGAAAAATAAAGAAAGCAAATCACAACTGGCGTCTTATTTTACTTGAAGAGATGGTGGGTTTTGATCCTGTGGAGGCAGCGGGATTTTCTCTGGTTTGGGAACCTGCAGGGTTCGTCTTTTTGCAGATGATGTGATGCTGTTGGCGCGCTGCGACCCCGAGATGATTGTTGATGTCTACTTGGTATTGTTGCTGATGCAAGACCATCTCCATATGACTGCAGTGTCCCCATCGTCTGGTAGCGTCTTCAAGCAGGATACTAGCTCCAAGGCAAGTGCAATTTTTGCCAAAAAATCTAAATTACGATTCATTTAAACCAGGCGTGTCAAACTCATTTTGGTTTAGGGGCCGCATTCAGCTTAATCTGAATTTAAGAGGGCCACACGAGTAAACTCATTCAAAATTAAATAGAACTAATAAAAGTGGACTTGTTGTTGATTTTTATATTAAATTAATTTTACTTCTACACAATATATCATGAATAACCTCAGCGTTTTTAAGAAAAGTATGTGCAATTTCAACAATACTTTTACTCAGTTAAACATTTACTTGTGCATTATGCATAAGAACTGATCACAGTGATTATTCGATGTTGAAAAACATTTATTCACATTTTTTGGGACTTAAAAACACTGTCCTGCATGACAAAATACATCAAACAGATAAAAATTAAGAAATGATTAAACTTTTTCCACACCTGAAGCTTAATCTGCTAATTAAAACACAGCGCCCCTCGTGGACAATATAGAAACTGCATATTTTCAATTAAACGAAGTACATGTTTTTTTTCAATAATTGTTTTTTCATTCTCTTCCTTTTATCTCCTCTTTCTTTCACCTTTTGTTTCTTCTTGTTCTTCCTTTCCTCTTCTACTTTCCCATTGTAGTGTCCATATCATTTCAGATATTCCCCGCATGAATCATAATAAAACTATTCACATTCATAAATCAAGCGGAGCACTATGGCAAAAGCCGTACTGCTCCACTTGTGAAAGTCAAATCTGATGAGCTCTTTTTGGCATTAAGACAACAATTATTATTGCTACATTGCCAGACAGGACACTGAAAACAAAAATAATAATAATTTTTTTTTTAACAATGATAATGCATTTAGCCACGGGGCCGGACTAAATTTTTCCATGGGCCGGATTCGGCCCGCGGGCCGTATGTTTGACACCCCTGATTTAAACTATAATTGCAATTAAATTTTGACTTTTCTCTGCATTACCCACAAGTTACAAAAATGGCCTGTAGATAAAGATGTCAGTAAATAAGGACTATTTAAAACAAGAAATTTTAATGTTTTTTGTTAATCAGGATATTCTTATTGAAGAAAATACCTTTAAGTTTTCTTAAACTGGTTGACGCCATCTTGTTAACACGAACCAAAATCTCAGAGGAATGCTAGCTAGGGGCAATGAATAACAGATTTTAGAAAGGATTTAAGACGGTTGTTTTTAGGAGTTTTGTCCTGTGATGTCTCTGCGCGCTGGTTTGTGGGACATTGTCCTCAGATTAACCCAGTAAGACTCCAGGGAACATTGCTGGACTGAAGCCCTGCTGCCCCGTCTTTATTTCTCCAAACAAACACTTCTTTTGTTGCTTTCAGCTTCACTTTCAGACACGTCAGCATTCCTCAATGTGAGTCGAATGAGGGGGAAAAAACACAAAGTCCCGTTGCATTTACCGAGCATTCAAAAGCACCAGAACAAGCAGAGACTTGTTACTAGACTTGAAGTAGTGACAAAGAAAAAGGCAGCGGCATTAATCTGGTTAAAATGAGGCAGATTATCTATCTTCACTGGCTTTAACTGATGTCTGACTTTGATTTTCTGATAATAGATTACTCTTTTATTGCTGTGTGTCAAAATCAAGTCAATAAAGACAAGAATAAACATCTTCAAACATAGACTTCTGACCAAATGTTTTAGAACATTTTTTAAAAGATGAGATGATTTATTTGTACAAAAAGAATTCACATCATGAACAGGAAAATCCTTCTCTTAGTTTACTGCTTTGCAGATTTTTGAATAATTAACAATATGAACAGTAACATTTATACATGATTTCAGCTTCAGGATGATCTGCTAGAATAATTGTGCTCCATTTTATGGATCTAAGGCAATATGAGGATCACGTCATGTATAGGCTATCAGTTTTCTCGACAAACAAATGCTCAAAAGTTTAGCAAGATAATCTAATTTATATAAATCAACAACAAAAACAGGTATGACTCAGTGCTTAATCTGTCTTAAATCAAGATAAATGGAAACTTCCTCAGTTGCATTAATGATTTTTTTCAGTCATTTTCAGCTTCATGTCCATCTGCTAGAACAAATTGAGGCTCTTTATGAGGATCACTTCATGTATCCACTACAGGAGTTTTATCGACAAATAAATGCTCAAAACAACTTTGCAAGATAATCTAACAACAACAAAAAAACATGTATGACTCAAAGATTTGTGTACAGATCTGTAGAAAAGTGCTTAATCTGTCTTAAATCAGTATAAATGGAGAACTTCCTCAGTTGCATTAGTGATATTTTTCAGTCATTTTCACCTTCAGGATTAGTTTGGGTCCGTCTGCTGGAGCTCTTGGTCCCGTTTATCTAGGTTTAAAGGCAGCGTGCTCATTTGCACAGAGGTGGAAGTCATTAACATCGCCGCGCTGAGGCCCAGTTTCGATCCTCCCTCAGTACAAACTTCAGGCCGTGGTCTGCGTTGGAGTCGTAGCTCTGGTACGCCGGCAGCGAGGGCCAGTCCGGCTGGTAGGTGGTGGTGCTGTACACAGACGCCTCAGTGATGTTCCCAGGCGATAGTTCCTCGTCCACCACGTCTGCCAGCTCGTTGATTTCCAGTTCTACTACAGTCCGCTGGTACATGGTGGGGATGTTCTCGAACCAGTCCAGGTATTTCAGCATCTTTTCATCCACTCTGTAGAGCTCTCCATGGACTCTGTGGCCTTGTCCCGGGAGGTTAAGGAGGAAGGGGATGTTGTACTGAGTAGCGATCACCAGTGGGTACTTCTGGACGGTTGTAGCTGTGGCGAGGAGCTCCGCCTTTCCATTACTGCTGTCTGTTATGAGAGGGTAGTTTGGCTGCGCCCTCTTTAGGGAGCCGTAAACAAAGACGCGATGCATGAGGGCAGAAGAAGAAGAAGGCACCTGGGATTAAAGAAGAGGAAAAATAAATATCTGATCTGGTGTATTTAACCAGCATTTACATATAACAATCTAGAAACAATCAAAAACATGTGGAATTCATGCACTTGGAAGGTAGAGACTTGATATTAAATGTGTTAAACATTAATCAGGCCTCACGATAAACAAAAAAGGTTGTCACTCGCCTGCCTCCTATTTTGCTAACATTGCTAGCAAACCAACAATTATTGCCCAGTTATGTATAATTTATAATGCTGAAGTAATGGGTGCTACAAAAAAAGAAAATGTTCTGCCTTTTCATACAATCTCATCAAAGTTGAAATGGATGATCGCTTAGATATCATGTGCTCTTTGCATCCCTAATAGATTTGATTTGCAAAACTCATGTTTTAGTAATTATTTGTAGGATCAGTTCCTGGACAAAGAGCGCTAAAACGATTTAAAAGATTATTCACAATCAGGATTATTGGTATATTTCAAATAAATGTGGCCCAAATAGTGATCCCTGTGGAACACCTTCGCCTAGAAGTGATTCCCTTAATGCACTAAAGCACGTCGTGTTTCATTTGCAGTTGGAAATCGGAAATTATGGCTTCTGATCGGAAAAAATCAATGGTAAAGGGAGCTATAGGTGGACTTTCCTCTCCGGATGTCAGATAAATGTTTTAAAGGGGAAGTCCGGTCAACAAGGAAAAATCAGGGTATCATTAGCTATAACTAAAACTAATACGTTTGTGGTTATTTAATGAACTTATCTTTAATCAATAAGAAAATAAAAACATAAATTGTCGTCTGAATCACTGTGTATGGGGGCTGACATTACTGCCCATATTTGGGCAGTAAGGGGCGTTTGACATCACATCCTGGGGCGTGGAAAAGCGGAAGCGGCGACAGCATTTCTCTCCGCTTTCCATGCAAAGTCAATAGGAGCCATTCTACACAGCTGCGATCATCAATAATTTTTTCGGATTTCCAGAGGACTTCACTGCTGACATTCCCAAGAGCTTTTGCTGAAGCAACAATGCCCACGTGCATGGCCATCGGATGTTCCAACACAACTGGTAAAAGTAGAAAAAAACATTGCTTATTTCAACTTCCCGATTCATGAGCCACCGGGCTCGGCGCTGGATTGCCAACTTGAACAGAGCGGATTTGCCATCTAACTTCTGGCCAGAGAGAAAACACGTCATATGCAGTGACCATTTCAAAGAAGAATGTTTTGAACATGACATGAGAGCGAGGATATTCGGTAAGTTATTTTTTATTTTAGAATTTTTTATTTAGAATTTGCGGGGATGGTCACCGAGCAAAGGGGCGGAGGGATACCACATGTGATGTGGTATCCCTCCGCCCCAGCATGTGCTGGAACGCTCTTATATTTTAATATTTATACAATAATGACCACCTGCCCTTTTTACTAGAGGGCAAATGTATAACTTAAGTCACTTCAGCGCGATCTCTACTCCGCTGTGTGTGTGTGTGTGTGCGCGCGCTCCGCTGCAGCGCCGGCGTGCTGCGGCGGAGCGCGCGCACACACACACACACACACACACACACACACACACACACACACACACACACACACACACACACACACACACACACACACACACACACACACGCGCGTGTATACATATATATTGTAGGACCCGACTGAGTTTGCACTGGAAATAGGTACGCTGGATTCCGTCAAAAGTCCGGTTTCTGTCAAGAAACTCTTCTAAAAAAATCCATATCGCTATCAGATGATGATAGCTCCACGGAGCTCCATCACTGTCATTAAGTACTTCATCACTCTCTGCTTCGTACAGAACACCAGTCGTCGCCATGTTGGAAAATAGTGCGCCGTGACAAACAGAGCGTTGAAACTTGCTCAACGGAGGGTCCGCCGAGTGACGACAAAAAATGGGAGGTGACAGTACTATTCTTGACCAAGATGGATTCCTCCACATAAACATGATTAAATGAAAATTATTCATAATTAAAAAAACGTATAATTTTTTGCACAGTATGTAGTAGTTTTATATTTAAAGTACTTTCAGCAGTTTGAATTCTGATTTTGACCGGACTTCTCCTTTAAGGCTGATTGTCTGATCCAACATGGCAGCTCCTCGCATCGACAAGTGATAAAACATGTTTTGTTTATTTTACAACACACAGTTGTAAGAGTGTGTCTAAAACCAATGTCACATGTAGAGGCTGCAACTCGGACCCAATAAATTAAAAGTGGTGTTTGCATGTGGAAAGTACAGCTTTAAAAGGACATTTATAAGAGGTACAACAAACAAAACAGCTTTCCTAGCCATCGCCATATTGGAATCCTAACCTTGTGTTTTTTTGTTTGTATTTTGGAATCTCAACTTTTCCGAATTATAAAACTGGAGCGCTTTTTACTGTGGTTTACCCCATTCCCAGCTCCTAGTTTTGATTTACGAGGAAAAAGGAATGCAACATTAATGTGAAAAGTTCCGTCCCATTTATAGCTATGTGAATTACTATATATATATATATATATATATATACTCAGCTGATGTAAGTTAAGTATAACTTATGGTATTTTTTTTTCTTTTTTTTGCTCTTGCATGTGACTATTTTTACATGTGAGCTGCCAACCTTTAGTGCTTTCTTACAATAAACTGAGATCAATATTAACCAACTTCTAAAATCCTTGTTTTATGACGAAGGAGCTAGAAGAGGAGAACTAACTTTTATATTCTGAATCTCTGAGTAA
Source organism: Fundulus heteroclitus (assembly GCF_011125445.2). Classification (NCBI taxonomy): domain Eukaryota; kingdom Metazoa; phylum Chordata; class Actinopteri; order Cyprinodontiformes; family Fundulidae; genus Fundulus; species Fundulus heteroclitus. The sequence continues at coordinate 144,877 of NW_023396590.1, forward strand.
TAAGGATATAAAACTTTCATTTATTGGAGGACATTAAGGTCTGATCTGGACAGAACTCATTAACGACGCATTTCTTATACCGAAAGTAACAATGAGGACAACTGTTACAAATGAACGTTTTTGTTGTTGCTGTGTTATTTCTGCGCGCAGACCTTTAATTATACATTCACTAAAGTCTCAAAGAGTCGCTTCATAGCAGAGGCGACAGATGATTGAGGAGAACTCAGCGATCTGCAGCTTTAAGACCGGTTAATGAACCATAAAGCTGACGTCAGGTGCCAAATCTTATTCTAACAGCTGCCATTAGAGTCAGAATAAAGACGTAATTTAATATATTCAACAACTTTATTCTCGCATAAAAGTAAGAAGACGCAGAAGTTTTACATTACCTTGCAGGTCGATCTGTTCTTCCTCTCTAGATTTTCCCGCAGCAGCTCCGGTTTCACTTTGCATGCGCATGCGCACAGAACAAGGTCTGACGTCATTTTAATCCAGCAGGGTAAAGAGACTGTGTGTAATCTATGTGCAACATCAGAGCCTGACAGATTCTGTTTTTTTAATCGAAACTTTGTGAAGTTTACTTATAAATTTAACCCAACTTGATTTTACTTGATCTCAGCTGTGAGTAAAGATCGTTTACTGACATCTACTGGAGGAAAACAGTACTGCAGGAGAGTAGAACTTCCGTACTGAATAAATTAGTAGAACTTTAATATTCAATAAATTAGTATATTATTGAAAAATTCCTCAATTTCAGTTTCTCATGTCACTAAGTGAAACACATTATATAGATTAACACAGATTGATGATGTTTTAAAGTATATTTCTGTTCATTAGGATTGACCCCCCCACCTCCAGTTAATAACAAGCATTTAAGATTAAAATTATGTTTCAGACAAATAAATAAACAGGCAACATTTTTCATATTGAAATGGGGGGTTGATGAAAAGTATGTTTAATACCGCTTTAAATGTTTTTTCCAAAAGGCAGGATTTGATCTGACAAACAAGCCTCTTAGAGAGATGTTTATTCTAATTTATTGTTAAAAAGCTGTTATTAAAGGCAATTTAGTGAAACATTTGCTGTTTATCCATCCATCCATGGGAATAATAGTGGTCTTGTAGTTAAAAAGTTGCTAGTTTGACTTCAGCTTCCC